>NW_022900926.1:81816711-81850203 GCF_012274545.1 Fukomys damarensis | reverse complement strand
TTATATAAAAAAAAGCAGTTCTAAGAAAAAAAAAAAAAAAAAAAAACTATCACAATGGAATATTTAGAGAAAAGTGAAATAACGTTTTAACCTCAGAACTTCCAATACATTTAAAAGATGCTTTATAGTAAAAATAATAAAAGCATTGATGCATTGATTCTGTAAATTAGACCAAGCGCGGGTGGCATTGTTTCAGCACAGAGAGCTGGGTAGCTTCCACTAGCATGAAAAATGAAGAAAAAGTACACAAAAGGGCCACACTGAGGGCCACGCTGACAGTTTACTATTGCTGCTTCTCAGAACCCTTTGGTCATTTTCATAACAGAGTTTTGAACTCTTAGTTTTAGCAAAAGCTGCCTAAGTCTGCATGTCCTATAATGCTCTGCTCTCTAATTAGTTTGAAAGCCTGTGGTTGTTTAAGTTTAAGCCAGTCTACAAATGCTAACTCATTTGAGCAAGACTGAGCAGGGAAGTTGAAGAAATGGCCACATATTTACTTGCTCATTTATTTTATTTTGTCTTTTGATCAAATCATGACACTAATAATAATAATAATAAAAACTCCACACACTATAGAAGGAGCTTCTTTAAAACGGCTAGGAGCTGTCTTTATTTCTTTGGACACAGCGATTTCATGTTTGAGCGGTCCTGTTGATGTTCAGAAATTGAGCAGACTCTCTGGAACGACCCTGGGAGGTCAGCATACTCTGGATAAGATCTGCAGGGTCAGTATTGAGAAAAATGCATCATAAGAGACCCATTATAATATGTTATTAATGGGATTTGGCATTTGAGCAGCTCTACTTATTGTTTGGAGACATTTTGTATGTGTCTAACGAAAATCTGAAAAAGAAAGAAATATGTATGTACCAGAACAGTTAGCACTGTGTTCAGAATTTGTCAGTATGCTCAAGAGTTTATTAGGTAATAAGATCCTACCCACATTTCCTCTTGCAATATGAAAAATGTCAAGGCTTATCACATTTCATTAATTGTCTCTGTGCATTTTCTGTATAATGGGGGCTGCTTGACTGTTGTTTCCCTTAATCTAATCAGTTGTTGTTACTATAAGTATAAAGAGGGGGTGTATTCAAGGATGCTTCAGAATCATAGGAAATGGCTTATATTGGTTACAGCTACCACTTCCTGAAGGGATCATGAGGTTGCTTATTTCTGAAAATTCTTTCATCAGCTCTTGCTTAATGCATGTATGTTGATACTTTATATGATTTAGAGAAAAACCGCTTAACTTCTTTTAATGGTTTCAGCTTTCCTCTGTAGCTATTTGTATGTCAATAGAGAGCTTTTGGGAAGACACAAAATTAAGTTGCAATGGTTTGACTTTGTCCAGGAAAGAAATTATTGTGAATTTTTGTGAAGTTGTTCTCATTCTCTTGATGAAAACCATCATTTATAAATCCTAGGACTATTTTTCCTAGGAGGAACATATAGATTTTAATCTTTAGTAATTATCATTGGATGTTTTGTAGTAAAGATCAGCACACAAAAAACTGCATGATATGTGTTGATCGCATCACATTTATGTCTTGCAAGATTTGTCCCACTAGCTAAAAGCAGGGACAGATCTTATTATATACAATATTGTTGTCAACCACAGATCTCATGTGGATTTAGTGGGAGTTGTCTCACTGTGTAAAAAGGTTTCTTTTGAAGGAAAGGGTTTTTGTCTCATTTCCTTATTCTCAGATTTATAATGGCTATTCTCAAATTATTTCCCTTCCACTCGTGCTTGGCCTCCCTCAACACCTAGCATCACCAGGTCATTTAGTCACAAGCTAATCTTTCTAACTTTGCTTTGACTCCAAATTATATCTTTCTTCCTACTAAGGAAAAATCAAATTATATCATCAGTTTCTAGGCCAATCAGACACAGCAAAACGGATGTGGTGCCATCTCTACTCTGTCTCCTGTGTTCCATAATCCTGTGAGTTGCCTCCTTCACGTTATCCAGACTCCAAGTCTAAAAATGCAGAGTGACTCATGGGGAAGGCTTATTCCCCTTTCTCAAATGTGCAGTGGAACTTTGAAGTCATTTCATCTCTTCCTGCCCCAATTTTAGCAAAATAACACCTCTTCCAAGCTTTCTCAACTCATCTCATCTCCTCCTCTCCCTTCTGTAAATTGTGTGCAAAAAAAAAAACAAACTGAGACGTGTCACAGCCCAATTTCCAGCTGAAATTTCCAAGTGCAAAATCAATGAGCCTCTTTGCTCCCTGAAATGCCCTTTGCCCCAGACACTTTGCCTTTATGTCATTAAACACATGACAAAGTCTCCAGCCGGCATGCTGGCCACATCCCCCATTGCCACTATTCGGGCCAGGCCAGACAAAAGGGGGCAGTGCTGAATGAGATAATACATGCCCAAAGTGCTTTGAAGCCCCCAAAGACAGATGCTTTATGAATACCAGACATTACTATTATGTACTCCATTGCTCCCTGTCATGACAAAGTCTGCACGGGTTGAACATCTGCAGCTTCGGTGTGCTCTCACAAATGTATTTTTACTTTTTCAAGCTGTTGCCCATTAACTTCTTGCTAATATTTCTGGTTATTCTGGGCCTCTTTACTTAAACACTTAGTTAATATTGGCACTTGTCACCCTTCTGTCTTTGCAGATGTCAGCATTCTTTACAAATTAGCAACACAATTAAACAACACTGAATACCCATTTTTGCCCTTTTGTGAACCACCTCATTTTAGATATATTAAAATTTACCCCATTATTTAAAAATCAACTTAATAAAAGCATTATTCCACTCTCAATCCTTCCCTAATCAATTTGGGTTAGATTGAAAGATCTAAGAGTTTACAAATGTTTTGACAATATTTATAGGTAGTATGTTCACTTGGTTTTTCATGAGTTAATCTTGTGTTCTGTTCATCTATAGGTCTTGAAAAATATTTTATGATTAGAAAGGAAATTATTATTCTATGCCGTTTTTCTCTCAAACATTCTTATAGTCAAAGTTTGCATTAATATCACTCCAGTTTTTGATTAAGGGATGAAGAATCTGATCTCAAAAGAAACAGAAAATGAAATATCTTGTTAAAATTAAAAATCCTTACATGATTATTAAACAATTTGATACATTTTTAAATTAATTAATTACATTCCAGCTGGCCTTTTGAGAACACTTATGTGGGAGCAATTAAAAACAGATTCTGGTTTTTGTATTTAATCTTTGCTTCCTTATGAGTCAATGACAATTTATAAACATAGGAGCACAAGGGAGCACTTTAGTCCCATGTCGGGTCTGATCAGGAAGAGCAGTTTCCTGACTTCTCAGCTAGCTTACATTCATTCTCCCCTGTGCTGGAGCAATTTTTCTTCCACATAGCATATTCTTAAATATCAGTAGGTTAATATTTCTAATGATCAGAAGACCTGAAATAAATGCATTGTACCAATAAGTGATCACTTTGCAACATCTAAACCTTTTTTTCCCACCGCTCTTTTAAGAGTCACCATCTAAGAGCTCTTTATTCCATTATTCAAATTCTTCCTGATAGTCAAATGCCTTAAGATTCAATAGACTAATATTTTGGTCATCTACAATAGAAATTTGTGTTTCCCATATGTTGCAGGACCAGATGGCTGAGGTTGGTCTTTTATTTGTCAGGCTCAACATAAAACATTCTCTCTCTCTCTCTCTCTCTCTCTCTCTCTCTCTCTGTCTCTCCCTCCCTCCCTCTAAGTTTTCACAAAGGCCATCCAGTTTACCAGTCCCCTAACACACACACACACACTCCAGGGTTTGACAACAGGCTAAACCAAAAGATGAGCAACTTCTCAGCTGCTGGCCTCCAAAGGCACTCTCAGCATGGTTAGCCCCCACTTCTGTCCCTGCTGACTTTTTATGCTGGCCCTTGATTGAGAACTGGTCCAGCTGGGCAGCCTGTTAACTCCTTTAACCCATTGCTGCCCAGCTCCCTTATATCAGGCCTATCCCTCTTCATGAATAAAACTGTCATTTTAGGGAGCTTACACTGAGCACCTACACCTGCCTCCCTCATTTTGCATCCTAATTGCCCAACCCTCACACAAAATGAATTAAAAGGAGCTAATAATTGCTGTGCACCTGCTATATAGCAAATGCAGGGTTAGGCCCCTTCAATAGTCATTATATCAGTGAAGGTACAGAACAACCTAAGAAGAGGTATGATTATTCTCATCACACAGAAAAGTAAGATGAGGCTCAGAGATATTAAATAACTAGTCAAACGTCTAAAAGGTGGTGAAACAATATTGCCAGTCAGCTATATCTGATTGCAATTCCATGCACACAGCTCCCCTGAGACAGTCTGAGATAGAAATACACACACAAACACACACACACACACACACACACACACGTGTACACAGCCATTAAGTGCCTACACGTAACAGATGTTGACAGAAGCTAACCATTCAAGAATCAAAGATTCAGGTCTCAGATTTCAAGGGTAACAGAAACAAAAAGGAAAATATAGCTCTCAAATAAAAAGTGGTAAATCATAAAATATGAACATACATATATATATATATACACACATATACAATATATATATATATATAACATATAATATACATAAAATATATTGTCAGGGGGCATACAAAAGGGGAATAACTGGAATAATGATGCTTTCCCTGAGGTAGGGACAGAGTGTTTGCTGTCTTTAAATCTGTATCATCCTTTATGTATATGTTCTAATAGCATACCTTTTCCTCCTAGTTGTGGCAGATACTTGCTACAGCTCAGAATATCACTATACTAGGAGTAAGCAAGTAACTGAAAACATCTTGAGGAGCATAGAGAACCAACTAAAAGAAATAGCTACTTCAAAGCTAGAAGACATATTGGTAAATATATTGTCCAACACCACATTGAATATATAAGGCAACTATACCAGAGAGGTTAACACGGAGAAGTGCTTCCCTGGGGACACATGGTTGAATGAATATACAAATGTATTCCACGATGCCTATGTATCAGATGTTTTTCTAGTTATGCTAGTAATTATGTGACCAACTCTCAGTAAATTCACCCTTGCACTCTGTTGTATGGATGCTATCTTGCCATACTACCTTGTCTTCACTATAAAATAGGAACGGATACGGGTGACCAGAATGGATCATCTCAGTATCTAGCACTTTTCTGAGGACTGAAACTACAGAAGCAAAAGAAGATCCATTTTCTATCAATACAGAGCTCATAGACTATGGGGAGACAGATAGTATCAACTGACTATAAAGTAGCAATGTAATTACATATAGTGATAGTGACATTGAGGGAAGATGCATCTGGCAGTGAATAATCAGAGCATTCACTAGGTCACCAAAAAGGGCTTCCCAGAAAAGGAGGCATGCCAGGACAGACTTGTCCCAGGGACTTCTTGTGTCAATATCTGTGCAGGAAAGAAAGGCTGGACCACGGGAAAATGTAGGAGATGAAATACGAGCTATAGGGCTAGAGCCAGAAAGTAATTAGATTTCCTTATCTATTTTATGACAAAAAATTTGGACTTAGGCTTCAGGAATCCAAGCTGAGTAAGTTTTTAATGTGATGAGACCGACCACCTTTTGTCTTTAGGGTACCTGAGGCTGGTATGGAAAGGTACACACCAGAAATGTATATTCTTCTTTTTTTTTTTTCCAAGATCTTTTTCTTGATATGAAGCCTCTTCGGTGGTATTTATTTATTTATTTATTTATTGGGACAGGGTCTCACTATGTAGTTGAGACTGACCTGGAACTCACTATGTAGCCCAGGCTGGTCTCGAACTCACAGCAATCCTCCTGCCTCAGCCTCCCAAGTGCTGGGGTTACAGGCATGCACCACCATGCCGGGTGAGGGGTCTTTAATTAACATATAAATCAGGGGTAAGGGGAAAAAATGAGAATCAAGACTTATCATGCAGACGTACAAGATCCCAACAATGAATGTAACTATACTGTATCCCTAAAATGTACCAATAAATTCAATTAAAGCTGAAAAAACCCATATAAATCATGCATTCTATTCCAAAAGTAATGTCAACATATGACTGCATGTGATTATATGATTTTATTATGATTTAGAGAGGATGGCATATTTTTGAAATTTTTCAAATGCTCATGAGAACATATATAAAATTTATTCTCTGGAAGAATTTTTGGGGTAAAGAAATAGTTATTTTACATGAATAATTAAAGTATACCATTTGTAATCACACACACACGTACGCACAAGTTTGAAAGATAACATACAATTGATTTTAGACTGAGAATGGGCATTTAGAGAAAGTAGAAAAGACACAAGCCTTTCTGCTTGCTTCTTGTTTCTATTAGGAAGGAAATGTTTCCTTTCTTTTATATTTTTCTCCACCCTAATCTTATTTGAGACATTCAGTACCCTCTTTTCTCTATGCCTATACACATGCACACACCACATACTCTATTCTACACACAGTAATAATCATAAATTCTAGTTTTATATTTTAGTTTCTTTTTACTACAGTCAAGTGAATCTATCGTAAGATAAAAGGCACATTTTTCTTCTAAACTTGCTTCTAATGGTATCTTGCATCTGATAATATACATAAGATAACTTTGATTCCTTTGAATTTACTTAAGCATGCTTTATTGGCTAGCATATCATCTATTTTGAAGAAATTCCACAGGCTGCTGAGAAGAATGTGTATTCTATTGACATTGGATGGAATAATCTGTGTCCATTTGCTCAAAGGTTTGGTTCAACTCTTCCATTTCTTTGTTGATTTTTTTTGTCTAATTGATCTGTGTATTTGTGAGAGTGGACTACTGAAGCCTCCCATTACAATTATATTGATGTTTATCAGATTTTTCATGACCACTGATATTTTTGTAAAGTTGAGTATATATGTTTATAATTGTTATCTCTTCCTGTTGAGTATCCTTTAAGCAGTATGTAGTGACCTTCTTTGTCTCTTCTAATCATTTTGGCTTAAAGTACACGTTGTCTGAAATTAGGATAGCTATTCCTGCTTTTTTTCTGGGTTCCTATTTCATAGAATATTGTTTTTCATCATTTGATTTTTAATTTATAATTTTTTCAAATAAAACATATTTCTTGTATTCTGCCTATCTTTGGCCTGAGTTTCTTGATCCATTCTGGCAATGTTGGTCTTTTGATTGGGGAATTAATACCATTCAATAATACACATTGAGAATTATTGCTGAAAGGTATTGACTTGTTTTTGTCATTGCATTATTTTCTTCCTGATGATTTCCTTCATTTTTTCCCTTCTACTCAGCTGCTCATCTTGCCATGTATATTCTTTCTGTTTGACTTACCAGCATTGTTGACTTCATCGTCTCTTTCTAGGAGATGACTGGAAATTTTTTGTAGTACTGGTCTAGTGGTTACAAATTTCTTGAGGTGCACCTTGTCCTAGAAATATCTTATTTCACTATCAGTCTTGAAAGAACGTTTTGCAGGATATATAAGTCAGGATTGGAAGTTCTTAACTGTTAGGGCTTGAAACCCTTATCTCCCAGCCCTCCTGGCTTTTAAGGGTTTGTGTGGAAAAGTCTGCTGTAATTCGGATAGATTTACCTTTGCTGCTTTTTTCTAATAGCTTTTAAGATTTTGTCCCTGTGATGGACTTCTGGTAGTTTGGCATGGAGAAGTTGTCTTTTGGTCATGGCTATTTGATGCTCTATATGCCTCAGTTATATGTGTGCTTATTCCTTTTCTTATATTTGGGGAGTTTTCTGCTTTTATTTTTGTGAATATGATTTTATGCCCTTTGTGATCACTTCTGATTTGTCACTTATTCCAATTATTCTTATATGAGTCTCCTTTGTGTCATCTTGTAGCTTTTGGATCTATTTTCATGTTTTCCTGTTGCCTTTAAGGTATCTTTCTCTTTGAAGACATCCCAGTCTTCTATTTCTGAAATTCTGTCCTCATATTTGTCACTTCTGCTGTCCATACTTTCAACATAATTTTTAATCTCCTGGATTTATAATTTGTAACCATTTCATGGACTCTAATTCTTTGCTAAACTAGCCCTTCATGTTTTATATCATTTTGTCTAGCTCACCTAGCTTTTCTTTAGTGTCTTCTGAAAGCTCCTTGGTCATTTTGATTATTATTACTATTATCATGTTAATTATATCTTCTCTGATCCCACTGAGCACCTCTTTGATCTGTTCTCTAACCACCTGTTATTCACTCAAATAATTTGTGTGTGTGGCTTATGCTAATGTTACCTTTAATCAGAATTTCCTAATATGACTACATAATAGTCTTAGGTGAGGGAGATTTTCTTTTTTTAAATTCTGATACAGTAAGAAAAACATTCTGATACATTAGACCTGCCTCTAAACCAATTAAATCAGAATCTTTTAGAGTGGAAATTTCAAAGATCTCAGAAGATTCTAATATGTACCAAGAGAGGGAATACCAAATTCAAGTCTCATCTATCAGTTCAACTAACTTGTTATTGCTCTTTTTCACAGTCCATATGCACTATTCTTATTTTAATATTTAAATGATATTGGTATAGGTTTGAGTGGAAGTTACTTATAGGTAAAAAATCTCTTTGAATATGATTTGGGATGTAGTAAGTTCATTACAATTAAAAAAGATAACTTGAAAGAGTAATTTCCTCTTCATTAAGTATCAAGGATAATTCTAAGTATTTTCAGTATGACTTTCTATCTTGAATATTTTTCAAAGTTGAGCTTGCATTCAGAGCATCATTAGATATACTCACGTTGCATTTACTGTAGAAGCGTTTCTGTTGGATGGTGTCCACATCAGTCATTGCTCACTAAAGAAACAAATTATATATATATATATATGTGTGTGTGTATATATGTATATATATATGTATACATATGTATATATATATGTGTGTGTATATGTATATATGTATACATGTATATATGTATATATATGTATGTATATGTATGTATATATAGATACCCCATATATATCATACATATCATGTATATATATAAAATCAATATATAAAATATGAATATATAAGCAGGTAAATATATACAAGTAAATATAAATATGTAAGTATATATAAATATATTTAAGTAGAAGTATATAAAAGTATAAATATTTATAAGTATATATAAATATATAAACTCTTTATATGTATATATGGATTTACAGAGAGAGATATAGATATAGATATAGATGATTTTACAAGGTAGGCTTACAATGGCCACTTGCAGAGTCAGGTGTGGAAGAGTGCAAAAGAGCTGACTGTGTGCTGGAGATCCAAAAGGTCCAGCTAAAAGTTGAGGAAGATCTGGAGCACACTGTAGTGTTCCATGCTACACTGTATCAGGAAGCTGAAGGCTCCGTGCTGGAATCCAAGGGATGGACATCCAAGGCAAATCCTCTGAATAAACAGAAATGAGTCTTTCTTCTTCTTTCCCTTTTTTACTCCATAATGAGTTGGGCATTTCTTACTAAAGTTGAAATAAATGTCAACTACCACAGCCTCAGAACACAGGCCCAGCATCAATGCAAGGCCTTGAAAACTAGGTTTAAAAGCATTCTTCATTTTTGGTGGGGATATAAACCACTACAGCCCCTATGGAAATTTCGCAAAAAACTAAAAATAGAAATCCATTTGATCCAGCTATTCCCCTCTAAGTATCTTCCTGAAAGAGTTATACACATGATATTATAGAGATGCATGCATACCTAAGTTTACAGCACCACAACTCATAATAGCTAAAACTTGGAAGCTGCCTATATGTAAATCAGTAGTTGAACAGACAAAAATGTGGTATTTATACACAATGGAGGTCTACTTTGCTATCATGAAATACAAAGTTGAATCATTTCTGGGACGCAAATGGATGCACCTTAAATCTACAATGTTAAATGAAATAAATCAGATGCACAAGCTTAAAAATTATATAGATTCTCTTACATAAGAAGCCCACTGAATAAGAAGTAAAATAAAAGATAGATAATAGGGAATGGGGAGGTACAACTTCTGTAAACGGGAAGAAGACCAAGAGATGGAGGGAGTGAAGGGAAGAGAGAGAAAATGTATGTAAAACTAAGATGTGTTGTGTCCGTGTACAAACTCATCATGCTGAATATAATCATTATGTTCTATAAACATGTACTAATAAAATTTAAAATTAAAAATTGCTTTGGAAATTAAAGAACTCAAAAGCAATCTGGCTGTTGGAGCAGCAATAAGGCAAGCAACTCTTAGCAAAGATGCAAAAACATATTCAGACTCAGAAATGTTAAAGAACACATTTTAGTGCTGAGCTTAGTTCTGAACATAAAATTAGCGATCAATCTGTATTTACTATCAGTAGGAATGGATGGACAAATAAAGAACCTATATTGCCTATCTGCTTTGTCCTATGAAAACTCACGAATATTATAAAATAAATTAGCCAAATGACTATGAAGTACAAGAAAAGAAACTCAATAGTATCAACTATCAATTAAAACCATAATGTGGTAACATTTGCTCCTCCTAAAGAGGTAAAATTAAGAGTATGTACAATAAGAGTATTGGCAAAGATTTGCAGGAACTGAAACTTTTACACATTGTCAATGGGAGCACAAGATGGTAAAACCATTTTGGAAAATTCTTTGGCAGGTTTAATAAGTTAATTTAGTTTATGATTGAGCAGCACTATGCCTAGGTTTCTACTTAAGATAAATGAGAACATGTCTGCTCAAAATAGCTTGTACATGATTATTTATAGCACTTTTATTCACAGTAGTAAAATTTTTTAAATATTTCATATTCAGCTTAAAATTGATATAGGATTTATTAGCTTATCTATGCATTAGCTGATACACTGATTTATTTTGCAAAAATAATAAAATATGTGAAAATAATGTATAAAAATAAGAACACAAAGAATAGGAGCTCATGGAATTATTTTGTTGTAAACCACAATGTTTTTTTGAAGTTGCATAATATCTGTAAATGGATTATGAGTAATTAAAGATGCATACTGGTGTAGATGAATTAGCAAAAAATAATTGCAAAGATAAACTAGAAAATTAAAATATTTGATTCAGACAAGGAGGAATTGAAAACATGAATGAGATAAAGCTAGGAAATATACTTAGATGCTATACTTAAACCCAACTAAATAAAAAATAACACTAAATGTAAATGGGTTAAATGCTTCAATTATAAGGCAAAGTTGTTGAACTGAATTAAAAAGCTGTGCCAAAGTAAAAGTGGGCTATAAAATTTGTAATAATTTATATGCATGATAAATATATAGAAACTGAAAGTTGGTATAAATAGGGAAGAAAAATGTCATGCAAATACTAAGTATAAGAAAACTGATAATACCATATTAATGCTAATGAAAGAGTTTTATGGAGTTATAGAGAATGTTAAAATGACAAAACAGTCATATCTTCAAGGAGATATAATAATCTTAAATGTTTCTGTGTCTATTAACTGAATATCTGAATATATGAAAAATAATTAATAAAATTTAGGCCAAATCATAGAAAAAATCATTGCTACATATTATAATAGTCATCTTTCATTAACTGAGGGGGCAAGTAGAAAAAATAATAAGAATATAAAAAATTTAAATAATCAATTACCTTGACCCAGTTGACACTTTAGAACACTCTCTCAACATCTTCAGTAAATATATTTCCCCCAAATATGAAATAAACAGTGAATGTTTATATTTTTAAATGTGTTATACTGAAAGACATATTGCTATTGATGACCTTACAAATACTCCCCCTCACTTAAAGCTTACAATCCATTGCTCTTGCCACTTTCTGAAGCAGTCCTGGAAATCTTTTATGAGTGTCTTGAGATGCACTACCATGGCTGCCTTAGTGTTCTGGATCAATTCAAAACATTTACTTTTCATGGTCGTTTTTGACTAGCACAGTGCCAGATTCAGTGAATAAGGTGGAATAAGGTAGATTTCCATAAACATAAACTATGAACTGATTTAGAAAGTGCCAAGCATGATGGCAATGCGCCTTTAACAATAATGGATTCATTTAAATATTCACCATATTTTTATCACATTCGTATGCATAGAACATTCATCAAGAGAGATCATATGCTATGCTTAAAAAAATTCTCCTTAAAAAGGACCTAAAGCATATATAACCTTCTCAGTAAATACTTGGAAACTAGGTGATAACATTTCTAAATAATGAACCAAAGAAGAAATCACAAGGTAAATTTTAAAATATTTGGAACTGAATGATAATTGAATCAGAACATATCAAAATTTGTAGGGTACATTCAAGTGTCACTTGCAAAGAAATTTATTTCCTTAAATGCCTCTAGCAAAAAAGGATAAAAGCAAGAAAGTGATTATCTAGGCTATTCTTTAGAGGATCTCAAATTTGAACCTAGTCTGGGTAATTCAGTGACTTAGTGAGATTCCGCCTCAAAATAATTCTGGAAACATAGCCAAGCCCAAATACCCTGTGTTCAACTCCAAGACAAAAAATGAGAAGTAAAAAGGAAGGAAAAGTGGAAGGAGAAAAAGAGAAAAGAAGAGTAAATTAAGGCTGTTAAATTACATAGCAGAAATTACAGAAACTAAGTAATAGAAATAAATGAAAACAATTAAATGTAAAATGACACATTGCTAAATAAAAAATAATAAAATGACACATTGCTAAAAATCAATAAAGTAAAAGGCCAGCTTTTGCAAATGATTGGTAAAATTGGTAAATGGTAGCAAAACTCATGAAAAAAGAAAGAAAAGACAAATTACTAAAATAAAGAAAGAGGAAACAATGCAACAAATCCTATGAAAATAAAAATGATAATGAATAAAAGATAAACTCAGGAACTTAGATGGATAAATTCCTGCAAAACATAAAAACAAAAGAAAAGCAGAATAGCTCTACATCAATTATAGAAATTAAATTTATAATAAAAATCTTTCCACTGAAAAAACTTCAAGTTCAGATGGTTTCAATGATAAATTCTAAAATATATTCAGGTTAAAAAACTATACCACTCTTAAATAATATTTTCAGAAAATACAAGAAGAGGAACACTTCAGCATTCATTCTCTGTGGTCAATAAAGCACAAAATCTAGCAAACATTAAAAAATTTTAATTTCAGATAATTCTCTCAATGGATATACAGACACAAATCCTCTTAAAAATTAGTAAATAAAATCCAGATACATATAAAAAGGACAGCATCTCATGACAAATATAACTTATCTCAGAAATTCAAAGTTAGTTTCACTTTGGAAAACCAAACTAATTCACAATATTAACAGAGCAAAAGTTAAAATACTGTAGGCTGTTATTTAAAAAAAAAAAAAAATAAAATAAACAGAACCATAAGAACCACATTGAAATGTCATCAGTGATCTTCATTTGTTGGTATGATTACAAGAGATCATACCATGCTTTTTTTCTGCTGTTTCCTGTATTTCTCAAGCTTACTGTAAAAGCTATGTATGATATTTCAGAATTATATAAGGGTGTATGTGTGAAACCAATAAGGCATTTGAATATACCTTCACAGAAGTGAAAGCTAAGAGCAGCAGACACATGGACTTCTGGTTTTAGAATAATGAAGGATGTCAGCGATGGCTGCATAACAAGGTCCGCCAAGAGCAGCAAAATTGAGACAGGATCCTGGGTGGGATCCTGTATGGTCATCAGGGAAGTAGCTCTCCTTAAAAACAACCTGGGTTGCTGGAAAGTAAGTTCACTATGGATGGTGAAACTGCAATCTCTGCAGGTTGATAGGTATAAGGAAATGTAGATTGTTGCATCTTTTTGAATTGGGTGAGTTCAATTTTATTGAACAAACTGATGATTTTAATTCTTCATAACATAAACGAGGCTCCTCATGCTAATTCTCTGAACTCTCTGCCATTGGTTGTGCCACAGAGTATACAAGTTAGATTCTCCCATGGCCATATTCTCTCTCTCTCTCTCTCTCTCTCTCTCTCTCTCTCTCTCTCTTTATCTAATGTCTTTCTTTTTTTAATTTTCTAAATAAAACTACAATGAGATATCGGCTTATACCAGAGAACATTGCTGTCATCCATAGCCATATTCTAACTTCTTAATAATTTCTAAAATCTCTCAACTACACAGTTGCTAATTTCTTTTCTTTCCTTAGTTGCTTTCCCCTGTACTCTTTTTCTCTCATGAGAGTATACTTTAATCAGAAGCTTTTAACATTTTTAACAAAACCAAAGAGAAATTTCTAATAAAAATAATACTTTCCACAATCAAATCAATAACCCAAATTATAAATAATTAGGTTAAATTCATTTTCAAATGACATTTCATGACAAATTTAGTTAAATTTATAAGAAAAAACAGTTTTGCTTTAAATGCTTAAATTAGAATGTCACCAGGGGGAAAATTGTTAATATTTTCTAATGAGAGAAAGGTTGTATTACTTTAACTATTGGCAGCTTTTGATCTTTATATCCTAGCAAAATTATGTTGTTTAGTTGCAAATTGAATTCCTTCTTAAAATATATTCTACTTTCCTATTAGAAAATCACTGAGAAAAGTAAAAGGACCTCTCAATTTGTGATAGTAAAATCTCCATTCCACTCATGTAAAGAACTTTATAATCATTACCATTTCGTTCTTATTTATTCTGACATGGCAGAATAAAAACTGATGATCTGCTTGCAATAAGTCTTTTTTTTCTATCAAAAACTGGGCACATTACAAAACAATGGTGACATCGATGAATAGCATAACCTAACAGACAATTCAGCAATATTTTTACTCAGGTCGGGCCAAGACCTTGAATCCGACGATCATTGTCACATTTGGATAGTCTAGTGTTTCAAGAAAGAAGCAAAATTTTAAAGCCAACTGCATTCCATGGGGCAGCATTGTCTGTAGTTCATTGATATGTAACTCTGACAGAAGCTCGGCGTGTACGACATTAATCCGAACTTTTGTATAATATACTACTGATGCTCCGGGAGAATAAAATTATGGCTCTCACGCTATTCCAAACAGATTGAAAAATGTGCCAAGCGGAATTATACCTTAAAATCTTCTATTTTGTTTTCCATAATAGGGCCAAGAGGAGAGAAATATTGTGTATTTGGCTATAAAGCCGTAATGAATATTTATTCAGTATATTTTTCTTTTAGAAGTTGTACGTGAATTGGGCTAAGAAAATGTTTCACTTTCTCACATCATCTTGCATGGTACTCAGATTGTGTGTGTGCGTGTGTGCATCTTTGCATGCCCTGTCATAACCTATCCGGCCAAGCGTGAACTGTCTCCAAAGATTAAGTGTACCTATTTTGAACTGGAGGCTGCATGCCATAATTTTTAGCTAACCCGTTTCCTTCTTAGTGAAAACAGAAATAAAAATATATTGTGCACACTTCATTGCGAGAGCCTTTGACCTCAGCTGCCTGTCTAGCTGAGACTGTGATGAATGCTTTGTGTCCCTTCATTTTTAATTGCTCATAAATTGTTATCCCACGAAACACAAAACTAGCCTTGTCCTCATTTTAGATGGGGTTGGAGGTCAGCCTAACAGTAATACAATTAAGGAGAGTCTTCGTGAGGGGGTGTGGGAGTGAGGAGGGCAGGAGGGCTGCAGAAGAGGGGTAAAGAAACACAGTCATCCTTTCTAAGGAAAAAAATTCCTATATTTGAGCAAACATCCACATAGAGTAAATCGTTCTTGTTTGACAATTGTTTCCAAAGTGCTTTGAAGGGAATTTCTGGACAGCTACAATGGAAGTGAATTATGTTACATTCCAGTGTTCAAGCAAAAAAAAAAAAAAATGTTTTTGTGATTCATGATGTTGAGGATAAATTAATTCTGTGAAAAAAAATAATTGTCTGGTTTTAGAAGTACCATCTCAACCCAAGTTGTTTTCAAGAGACTTACGTCTGTTGAATTTAATGGCAGAAGTTAGCCCTCAGCTTTTGCCAATCTGTCATCACACCGGTAGTAAGTAGCTCCTACTGATTTTTCCAGCACACATATAATTCCAGTGTACCCTGGATCTTTTTCGTGGGTTTTGCAGAGTCAGTCATTGTTTTCAATTATACTTTCCTCTATTGCTCAGCAACTATGATATGACCTTAAACAGTCATGTTTCAAATACCAGTGGAACTAAAGCTTTGAGTTTCTTTCTTCATTTGGGAAGACTGTCAAAAACAGAGATGATTATGCGTCTTCTTTTTTCTGCCTAAAAGAGTATTTAAAACCCAGCTAGTGGCCTATTGACTGATTTTATTATTTTGATTAAACCAAACCAGAAGCAGCATGCTCTAAATGGAAAAAGAAATGAACTTATAGTGAGGCCACACCTTTCCTTTTTCCATCTATTTTTTTAAATTTCCTTTAACTTTAGACAAGTGGTTGACTTTCTTGGATGTTGAACTTCGGTTTTCAAAATTAAAATATAGGGCTGGGGATTTAGCTCAGTGATACCGCCGCCTGCCTCACAAGCACAAGGTCCTTAGTTTGATCCCCAGTACCAAACAAACAAACAAACAAATTTAAAATATAGTTTTGGTATTTACCTTACAAAAATATTATACAGGCAAGAGAAGGTTATGTATGTGCTATATCCTTCTTCCTCAAATTAATCGTTAAAGTACATTTTGGGTGCTATGATTCTTTTTCTCATTTTAATTACTGTTTGTTTCTTTTCGTTGTATTTCCCACTACCTTTTAATTATTTTGTTAAGCTTAGACAAATTCTGACTAACCAGCATTGACTGACTGCCCTTTTTATTACTTATTAAAGCTTATTTGTAGCAAGTTAACTTGTTTTTGCCCAGCACATACAAAGTATACATTTTTCTGGTTTGGTTTTGTTGATAGAACAGATTAATTTTATACAACTCACTGGTACATAAATTTGACCACCACTAATCTCCCACATATACTTTTGGAACATTTATATTACAGGCACTATCTTAGGAACTGAGAACAGAATGAAAATTCTGTCCTTAGTGGAGGTGTTATTGTATTGCTTTGATAACTCAGTCAAATCAAGGTTCCTAAACACATAAGGAAAAAGCTATATAACACAATAAGGATAACAAGGGTGGCCTAATAAAATCACTTCATTAGCAAACAGGAATTTAAAACTACAAATTCTGTCCATTCCCTGCCTTTGAGAATTTAACCAAATCATTTGACCTCATTTTCCTTATTTATAAAATGGAGATGTTGATCTCCAATTCTAAAATTATAAAGTATATAAGATTATGAGAGCAATAACTCCCTACACCTCAGCGAGGGGAGGGGCAATTATATTTATCTTGCATTTCAAGATCAAGTATATTGTTACCTCTTAGCTGGAACAATGAAAAATTAGTTTTAGAGAAATTTTGTTTTATTTTTTCTCCAAAACTAAGTTTACTGCAGTAGCAAGTGATTCTGATATTTGACTTCCTAGATGTTGACAATGCTGGCACTTTGTCACAAGAAGGAGGGCAGAACTAACCGGTTCATAAGGTTCCCAGTGGTCCGAATAGCAGAAAAATCTGTTAGACTCGTGATGAGTGAATTGTTGGCTCAATTCAGCAGCACAAGAGTCTAAAACTGATCATCTGTGCCCTCACTAGTAACTGCTTCTTGCCTGTAATAAGAATCACTACAGCTTTACATCTACCAAAAATGATAATGACTCCCAGCTATCACAGAAAGTAGGTTTAGTGTTACTTTTTTTAACATTATATAAAATCCTCCAAACTGAAAGAAAAAATCCAAATCAAAGTATTAAGTACCAGATTTAAAAATTGTAGTTTTGCCTAACACATCATGAATAGTATTGATACTATAATTTGTATTTTTAAGTTTCAATTATGTTAGACATTAGATAGTATATTCAGTATGGCATGTCAGTCTGAAACAAATGGCTTAAGGAAATATCTAAAATAAAATTTAAATATTTTTGAATTGTGATTAAAACATAACTTTTATTCCATTTAATGAATCTCTTTCTCTTCCTCTAGCTACCCTCTTTCTGAAAGGTCTTCTATGGTGCTTTCTGGCTCTTAACTTTTCTTATAACTATAAGAAGGAGATTCATATACTATTATAGCCAGCACTGTCCAATGAGTAGCATAATCAAGACACAATGAGCATATATCACGATCTGATGTTTTTCTTTTTGTTCTTGTTGCTGACTATATACTCACTAATTTATATCCCATGAGAGCAAGGGATTTTTCTGCGGTTTTATTCCTGCTGCTGTATCTCCAAAGCCTTAAACAGTGACTAGGACACAGTAGGTGTTTATTTAATAAACATTTATTGGGTAAATTAATATTCCTATTACTTCATGAGCACAAGAAAGGACATTAAACCTCTGTTAAGTCAGTGTCCATATCCAACGAGATGTCACCCTTTTTCCAGATCACATTTGCCAGCTCACTATTCAACCACCACATCCTTGAAGTTGAGATAACCAAATTAGCTTCATTCACATTCTATCTTAAAATGCACTTGCCATTTGACATGGCAACAATTATAACTTGATGTTTCAGTTCTAGCACAATTAATACCCTTTCCTCAGGCCATTTAGGTCTTTACCTATTCTGTGGAGAAACATACAAGACCCAAAATAGAAAAATCTTTACCAAATTGAATAAATATATTTCCTTTGAGGTTGAATGTCTTCACTGTGCTTGTATATGATACCTGGAAAATGTGTTGATATTGTTTGTCATTTATCAAATATATTTGCACAACTATTTAAATTAATATTAAAACTGCTTTTAAAATTTACCTTGCAGTTGGGTGTGGTGGTGCACACCTATAATTCCAATGCTTGAGAGACTGAGACAGGAGGGTCACCTCAAGTTTGAGGCTAGCCTGGGTTACATAGCAAGACTCTGTCTCCAAACAAAATGAAACAAAAATTAATTTGCAGATTTTGTTGTGTTGTGCAAGGGATTTCTCCTTGAGAAAAATGCATACCACTGGAAGTTTCCACAGGTATGCAAATGCTTACTGTAGGCCTTCAAATTTGGTGTTCATCCAGGGGAAACTTAGCAAAAGCTGTGTGAAAACAGGTGAACATGATATTTTTAAAGTTTATTACTCCAGCATATTTTGCAATCATATATGAAGATGAAAACGCTAATATTTAATACTAAATAAATCCAAAGTGTACTTTATTAGGGTATTCAACTTGTCGCTCACTTGATCACCTGATCCTCTACATTCCCGCTTCCATGGAAAGGACAGATCCACTTTCTCCTACAGGCCACTGCACCAGACACTACTGGCAATTTACATTTGTGTGTTTAGTACCCCATCATAATTCAACACTCACCTGTACTTGTTTTGGATTGGTCAGTGAAAGTAAAGTGATGTAGGGTATACATTAAATTAGCATCTGTTACGTATAAAAAATGTTGTCACCAAGTCATTCATTTCTTATTCAAATGAAGATAGTCACATTAACTTAATTCTGTGAGAACACTTTAAAAACATTATTTTGGATAATTTGGTGCTTAGAGTGACTTAATTGCTAAATGTGTTACTTATGAATGGTTGAGTCTGTTCCTTATATGGTCCACTCTCTTGCTGTTTGGTGATCCAGCTAGCTTCTCTGTCTTCAGTGTGTACCTGCTTAAAACTGGCAGAAGGCCTTCTGTGTATTCCTTTTTACTTATGATCTACCAGAGCTAAAAGGGTACATAAAACCACAACATGGATTTTGTTAACAGAATATGCAAACCAATCAGCTAAACTGTACATTGCAACAACCTTTAAATAATAACTTCTAACTCATTACTACAGCTTTTAGATTCAATAACTATCAAATATTTTCCACAAAGCTATTCTAGTGGGAGAAGAAATGAAAAGCATACTCCTGAGGTCTGTTTAATAAAGCAATACAGAATCAGAACAGTTATTTCAAATGAATGATTTACTTGAAATGTAAATATGAATGTTTTCACTCTGCACCCACAACATACATATTTATTTTAAAATTGACTATGTTTCCCCAGAATTCCAAATAAAGTTCCACTTTTTCTATTACCCTTTCATATTTCCAAAACCCTATTTGTCAGCATAGACATAAGTTCAGTTTGCAGTGACTATTTAGTGGTCAACAAAATAGTAAATAAAAATACTTAAGGTTTGTTGGCTTTGCCAACAGTCCTTTAGAACACAACCAGAATTTCATGTCCTTGTCAGGTGAGAAATATAGAAAAGGTCAGCCATATCCTATTTTTTAGATTCCTCTGAGAAGCTAGTCAAAGACTACTTGAATGCTTGGACCTGTCTCCTTCCTGATCTCCTTTCTCCTTCCTTCCCTCCTTCCTTTCTTCCTTCCTACCTTCCTTCCTCCACTTCTTTCTTTCTTCCTTCTTCCTACCTCCTTCTCTCCCTCCCCCTTCTCCTTCTCTTAGTTTGGCAGGAAATATGTAGCCAAAAATTAAGCAAGAAGCCATCAGAGATAAATCATCAGAAGTCACCCAGGAAATCTCTGAGGTAGCAAAACAGGAAAAGTTGCATTTGCCTGATCACCCGATCCTTTACATTCCCTCTTCCATGGAAAAGGACAGATCCAGATGACCTCTCTGGAATGCCATGATTTTCTCTTTTTCTCTATGCCTAACCTCAATCGCTCCACATGCACAAGCTGTAAAGTGTCTACAAAAAATGACAGGTGCCCTGGGGTTGTTCGCCCTGTGTTACAGAAATGCAGAGCTTCAGTTTTTTGATATTCTTTATTTTTCAACCCCTATACAATGGATGTCACTAATGTCACCTTTCAGTAAGATGGCCATGGCCAGCAGAAGGCCTGGAAATGCCAATTGTAATTAACTTTCTTTTCAAATATGTTTGACAGTTTCATGCTGAGAAGTGCTTCTTACCCTTTGAACTTTCAGATTGCTTGGCTGAGCAAAATGTGTATCATTTTCTTTTAAAATTGCCTTACAAAGAGCTATGTACTATGATATTCTTGCACACGTCAGCCATTTATGAGAGATTCAGATTTTTAAGCAGATTATCCTTGTTCCAAATGAGAGACCTTGCTTTTGTCTGAAGCATGGGCTATGTTCAGGTGCACAGCAGAGCCCCAGGACAAGGACACTCATATATTCATAAATGTCAAAGACAATGACCCTTCCTCATAGGAGTATCATCCCAGATGCTCTACCAGGTAATATTCCCAAGACCTGTGAAAGCCAGAGTTATGCTTTTTGACAACAGCTCAGGACAGAAAAGAGGTGCTCCTGGGATCCAGTTTCCTACAATATGGTTATTCATCATTTTTAAAATGACATCAAAAATCAATAAAAGTGGAAGAACTCTATAAATGCATCTTTTCCTAATTGAGAGGCTGAACCTGACTTTTTCAGTACAAATAACATACCTTACTATGACCTACTTAAAAAATGTAAAAAGTCACTTTAGAACAGCTTTTTTTCAGTCTTTTCTTTAGCCTTCCTACTCTTTTTTCATAGCAGGAGTACTTGTATAAGGGGAAAAAAGGGGTACAGATCCTCACCAGCATTTTGATCAAGGAGAAAGGTTTCATACTTCAGTAGTGCACGTAATGGAATTGGTCAGATTTGAAGCATGGGAAAACATTTTATCTTAGATCTTTAATTTTTCACAGTTCACCTGACAGAAATTTAACTAAAATGTTGTTTATGTGACCATAAGCAGACTCCTCAAAATAGCATGTGCTTTAATTTTGCTGTAGAGTTTCAGAAAAAAAAGTGTATTAAATATACATACTTGATTAGTTCCTTTGTTAATTGGAAATAATTAAAAAATAAACTGTAAGATCATTGTTCCCCCCATGAAGCAACTATGTTGATTACTCATAATTTCAACAGTTTGCAAATCCAGAGAATTACATGGTAAGAAGAAAAATTACATTTTAAAATTACCTTCTCTTGTCAACAAGTTAAGACAGATAATTGAGGTTCACATCACCTTAGAGAAGATGACAATATGTCCATTTTTTTTCCAAAATGCAATAACAGGACTTCTGGGCATGGTGGCACATGCCTGTAAACCCAGCTACCTGGAAGGCTGAGGCAGGAATATTGCAGATTTAAAGCCAACCTAGGCAACTTAACAAGACCCTGTCCCAAGGAAAAAAAGTTATCAAAGGGGCTGACAATGTACTTCAACTTTCCCTGGATTCAATCCCCAGAACTGAGAGAAAAGGTATGAAAAGCTTTATTCCATATTCCCTTGAAGTAAATAACTTACCATGCTATCAATTTAAATATTATTCTGTAATTCTAAGACACTTTTGTTTAAACTCCAGATAAAAAATATTGTTTGGCTTCATGAAATATGTACACTATTTGGTGCTCTTTTGAGCTAACTCTTCATGCATGCACTAAAGATCACATACAGACAAATTTCAGCAGTGCTTTCTGTTACATTTGGAGAAAATTAAACCTGTTGCTTTGGTGTAAGAAACTAACTGAAGGTAGTCAGTTCAACTAAAGAAGCTACCTAGATGCCTATTTCATCAGTTTGAGAAAATACCTGTTGAGGTTTTGAGAGTTTTCAACTGAAAGTCTCCCTTTGTGGGGTTAGGATGCTCTGGTCTTGTAAGCCTGCTCGCTTCCCCTTATTACATGTGACTACCTGTTTCCTAGACTATATCTTCAAGTTAGCATGTAAAAATCATTCCTAACCATTTCACTGCATGTTTTCTAAGGATGGTAGAATGAAATAGAAGAAACTTTACTTATATTTTAAGAGATAATTATGTAAGTGAACCATACTCACAAAATTAAATATATTAACTTTCCTTAACCCCTTAAAAATTAAATTTAGTTGTAATTTTAGGCTCAAATTATTTTGTGTTAGGCATTGTATTTTTGATCCATAGAAGGAACTCTTCAAAAGCTGTTCAAGGATTAAATATGACTTGAAAGAGGCAAGCTAAAAAAGGTCAAAGTAACCAGAATCTGTTAAATGGCACACAAATGTTTTGGCAGTCGTAATACATGTGACTTTTCTTTACCACAAAGTAAAGAAGAGAACCACACTTTAATGACAAAGTTTGAAAGAATACGAGTTGAAAACACCATTAATGACATGTGGCTCACGTCTAACTTCCAGTTTCCAGAGATCTTAACAGTGTGTTGCTTGTTGCTCACTTTTGCTAATAAATCTATGAGTTTCCTAAAATACTCAGAAAACTTTCTAATTAATTCCAGGGTTGATGTTGTAAGAATCAGGCACATCTATCACTACCACATATCAAACACTGAGGTTTTTTTTTTTTTGCCATTTTCTTTTTTTTTTTTTTAGCTTTAATTGAGTTTATTGGTACATTTTAGGGATACAGTACAGTTACATTCATTGTTGGGATCTTGCGTTATCAAGAAAGCTCACAAGTATCTGAAATGGTCACAGTGTACAGCAGCCTTCATATCTACTCTGTGTCTGTTTATTTCCTAGTTCACTTCCTTTTCCAGTTTACATTCCACTTACTCTGTGCCATTTAACTTGGCACACAGAAGCCCCTCTGTGATCAATCCTAGAAAACATTGATGTTTATATAGGAAAATTATTGGGGGAGGACATGGAAAGGGGATTCCTACACTTGTTTTATCTAATTTTAGAAGCAAAAGAGAAGGAAACAATTGATAATATCCATATTGCACCAAACCCCTAGAAATTGCTGAAACAGACTACATTGGTCAGAAATACAATAAGACGAATACTAAATAGTCAAAGAGTAGTTTATCAGTAAAATACATGATCTGGATGAGGAAGAAATGTACATAGCTAAAATGGCTGTACCTATAAATGTGTGTGTGTGGTTTACTATTTTTGAGAATGAGATGCATAGAGTTTCCACTTAACATGGATGGCTTTTGTTGGCTCTTAGCAGCTGAATGTTGATCTATATAGGGTGGAAGCAATCAGTAACATATTTTTTAAATAAAGAACTATTATTTATTTTCATTTATGGCAGTACTGGAGATTGAACATATGGCCTTTGCACTAAGCTATGTTTCCAACTGCTTTTAAATCTTTTCTTGTGAGACAGGATCTCCCTAAATTGCTAAACTGGCTTGGCTGGGCTTCAACTTTTGATCCTCCTGCCTCAGCCTCCCAAAGTGCTGGAATTACAAGTATGTGCCACCATGGCAAGCTTGAACTGCTATTTTTCTTATCATGATTAAATGGAAATATCTCATGCATCCCTCTTGAGTTTAATCTATTGAATTCTCATTAGCATACAATTGTTACATTGAATGTCACATGTAAACCAATAGAGATTGGCATCAAAACAAAGACAAATGTCCTGCTTTTCAGAATCTGTTAATAAAGGTACCCAATGCTAAATGTTAAAGTTGATATGATAGAAGAAATACATGGAACTACTCACATTTTGTTCTGTAACTTTTTTAACTGATGAAATATTTCAACCAAAATAAAGATACTCATTTAGTTGTGCAGATGTGAAAACTGTTTCTGTGTTTTTTTGTTTTGTTTTGTTTTGAGAGTACCAGGTGTCAAACTCATGAAACTTGGGTCCTTGTGCTTGTGAGGCAAGTGGCAAAACCATTGAGCTAAATCCCCAGCCTTGACTTTTTAAAAAGGGACAAGGAAAAAAAGAATGAGAACTAAGTATAACTCATAAGTATTTTTTTCTTTTGTAGTACTAAGGACTAAAGCCAGAGCTTTGACACTAAGCTACATTCCCAGACCATTTTTATGTTTTATTTTGAGATAGGGTCTCACCATACTGCCCAATTGAATGCAAAATTGTGATCTTCCTGTCTCACATCCCAAGGTGCTGAAATTATAGGCATGCACCATTTTGCCTGACTTATAGGCAGATACTTTTATTTACAACCTAACAGAGATAAAATTATGAGAAGCAAGATCAGATGGTCCAAAACCCAAGTGGCACTCCATTCTAAATCCATTAAAATTTTACTTGTAGGGCCAGGGATTTGGCTCAGTGGTTCCACTGCCTGCCTCGTGAACATAAGGGCCTGAGTTTGATCTCCGGTACCAAAAACAAATTTATTGCGTAGTGCTGGGGATTCAGTTCAGTAGTCCTGCTACCTACAAGGACCTGAGTTTGATCTCTAAAATGAAAAAAAAATTTTTTTTTAATGTGTACCTGTACGGAAGAGACTTCAAAGATCAATTCCTTTAATCACCTGGGCTACAATTCAAAATATATTTTGTATTCCTTTTTTCCTTTGTTCTTCAGTAATTATAGTATCTCAGAGTGCATAACTGAGCCCCTCAGCTAACACTTTGGACTATATAGGACCCTTTATTTCATTATTTCAGATCTTTAATCCTTATTTTTAAGGTTCTTCATTTTGTGCGTCTCTTTAAAATTTTTCCTTTTTTAATTAGAGGAAATTTTTAATAGAGCCTTTTCTTTGCCTGTTACTTTTACTCCACGGTTACTTAACAATTACATTTGAGCTCCTGTAACCTGGTGAGGGATTCCCAAAGCTGCTGTTGCCTGGACATGCTATTCATCACACATATTAACTCACCCATTCCCGACCATTCCCTAAAAGTCTTCCAAGGCCTTCTCATATCAAAGAGTGAGAAGAACTAGGAATCAAGAAAGACTTTAGAATGTCTTTATAATGTCCTTATTGAAGGCCTTTGGACACAGCATTCACATATGTGACATGGAGCAAGAAATATTATTTCTGAAAAGAACACAACAAGGAAAAATTCAGATGGATTATTATTTGAAGCCAAGTCTAAAAAGAAAATTAAAAGAAGTTATTAGACACCTGTACTGGGGATGCTATTTAAAGTTCTACCCCAACTTGTCATTTGTTTGTGTACAAAAGCCTCACAGAAAGAGCATGTCACGATGTTTCTCTCCCCACCAGAGCCCCGCTTATGAAAATGTTACCTTAGCACTAGAGAATGGAACAGGATTAGGTCCTCCGTATTAGAGAAGAAATAGGAGTACTGCAGTAGCGTGCAATGTACTAAGCACTATATTAATAATAATTAATTTTATCCTTAAATACTCTGTGAGACATGAACTAAGTCAAACTATCTTTGAATTCTTCTTCCATGGCCTCGCAAAACCACCCTCTTTCATTTTCTTAGATAAGAAGTTATCGACTGCTTCCAGATACCCCAAAGCTCCCTTCTGGCACATGCCTCAGTCTTGTCTTTGCCAATTTACCCCCGCAGATAGGGGAGATAAAACTCTCACTGAATCCAACCCAAGATAATGGGTTAATCCAAATAAATTCCCTAATAGTCTGCCTTTAGGAATTCAGGACAAGTATTATTGATGCTTGTGGATGTAGCACTGTCAGAGAGGTGGTGAAGGAGATTAACTGGGACCTACTGGATTATAGAGAAACAGTCCCAGAAATCCCAGCTGCTGCTACCACTCCAGACCTTCCTAAATCAGAACCACTGGACAGTCATCCATGAAATCATCTGGAACTCTATAAAATTGCCCCTGCCCCTGACCGTTGTGGGTTTAGAAAGATGTCGTTCCACAGAAACAATATTCAAGCCACAAACACAAACCATATAGGTCACTTTGGAGTTAAAAGTAATCACATTTAAAAAAAAAAAAAAAAAGGACTAGTCTGACCTTACAAAACTTATAGGGCTGACCAGGGCTGCCACAGCAAAATGCCACAGACTGAGTAGCTTAAGCAATAAAAATGCATTTTTCTTAAAATTGTAGGGCCTGGAATTCCAAGGTAAAGGAAGGAGAGACATTGTCTTTTTGGAAACCTCTCTCCTTCATTGGCGAATGGTCGTCTCACTGGTCGTCACACAGCTTTTTCTACATGCACAGGCTGCCCTTGTTTTCTTCCTCTCCTTTCAGGGACACTGGCCCTATTGGATTAGGGCCTATTCTAACCTTAAGTATCTCTTTTAGAAAGCTATCTCCAAATATGGTCACATTGGAAGTTACATTTCAACATATGATATTTGAGAAGTACACGATTCAGTCTATAACAGAAAGCAAAGTTAAATTTAAAATGTTTTACTTAACTTAATATATCTAAATTATAAAATAATAATCACATAAATGGTGGGGAGTTAACACATCTTAGTTATTTTTATGTATTTTTATGCTTCCTCTACCTTCCTTTCCTTCATCTCTTAATCCCTTCCCATTTACAAAAGATCTATCTCTGTTTCCTATATTCTATACCTTTTATTTTGTTCAATTTATTTATCCTTCACTTAACATTATGGTTTCAAGGTGCATCTATTTTCCTACAAAATGATTCAAATTTATCTTTCTTTATAGCAGAGGTATACTCCATTGTGTATAAATGCATTTTCTTTACCCCTTCATCTGTTGATGGACATGTAGGCCACTTCCAAAATTTGCAAGTGATTATGAGTTAAGCTGCTATAAGCACGGGTACATTTGTATATGCATGAATATAATATATTTTCATACTAGTTCTTTAAAATATTGTGTGTATGTTGCACTTATTACTTTAGACTGGCCACCTTTCCAATAGTCGTTAGCCATATGGAATAGTGGCGACTCATTCAGACAGTACAAATTTAGCAGAACTAGAGACATTATTTCAGGTGACCATTTTCTAAACTGAAACCTAATGCTTACTCTTATTTTCTCAGCTTCAGAGCTTTCTATAGCGGGAAAATGACTTTAACTGCAATATACTGCAGAGAGGCGGAGTGAGTTTTCAGAGTGCACCTATCAAATCTTCGTGTTCATCCTACAGCATCCTACAGCATCCCCTGAATTTTTTGACTAGTCCATTTCTTGCTGCTATGATCCATCCCAACACCTTTGATATGGATAGAGGCACCTTTAAGATGTGTACGTAAAATTATGGCCCTTGGGTCAATTGCACAGCCATTGAGGGCAGGGACCAGTGTGGTAAACTAGAACCTTCCACGAAGCCACATCTGTGCCTGGCACCCTAAGGAGCCAACGCTTCAAGCAACTTAGGACCTATTGCAAGATATTATCAGTGAGTGAAATACTAAAGCAATCTCTGTACATAGGCAGCGTTTGTTAATTTCACCTGTTGTATTTGCTAAGGATACCTAAGTGTTTTACCTTTTTTATTAAAGAAAGTCACACCCACCTAGAACCTTCGGAGAGTGGAGTCAAGAGATGAAACCTGAGGATTTTGTACAGAGGGATTAGATCAGGAAGGGGAAAATGTGAAGCCCTCTTAGGAAACTATTTCAGTGTTTTGGGCAGAGTGGATGCCAAAGGTGTACACCATAGTGGAAGGAATATTGTGATTCAGTGACTGGTCAGATGCAGGGAATAAAGTTAAAAGAAATACCAAAAGGATTTCATGATTTTCACAGAAAATGACTGCAGACAGTTCATGTTTTCTTTCTATCTTTTTGCCAAGATTCCATGAGCAAAATCCCCTTCCTTTATCACCTTCATATAGACAGTCTTCACTTCTGTACCACCTGTTGAAACTTTCTGAGTTCATGGCCATATTTCTAGCTGCCTGAAAGGCAGTATTTCTAGGAATTTTATCAAAAATAATTCACTTGCATAAATTAAAATGGATGCCATTGTTTTCATACACATCTGACTTTCCTTCTAACTTCTCTATTTTTCTTGATACGTCCATCCTCCATTCTCCATGTCACCTGTCCAGAGGACTTCAAAATGAGATTCATTTTGAATATTTCATAACATTTCTTCTTTTGTTTTTCTGATTTTTCTTGAATTTGTATTTTTTTTTTACCTACTGCCACCAACATGATTTTGTTTTGGTTACATGATTCCAAAATATTATATTAGCTTCTCATTTATTTCATTGTTTACCCACTCCCCAATTTAGGCCTATAAAGCTGCCATGTAACCTTCTTAAAACACAGTTATGAATCTATTGCTCTCTTTTGCCTACTGAATATATTGCATACTTTATATTCTTTGTTTGGTTTTGGAGGTCCATCCTGTTATCATCGACTATTTGTTATTTTAATAATATTTATCAAGTTTCTGTTATATGCCAGACACTGTTCTAGCTGAGACTAGAACAATAAAAAGGAGAAGTCTAGTCTAGTCTCAAATAGTTGATTTTCTAATTGGAACATAATAAACATTCTAAATGTATCAACAAGAACATTACCAATCATGATTACTTTTTGCCAATAATTACAGTAGGGTGCTGTGACAGAGAGATAGTACATGGCTTGTATGGATAGGAAGGATAGTAATGTTTAACTTGGTCAATGGAAAATGTATAAAAGGATAACAGGAAGCATGAAGGAAGAACATTATAGACACAGGGGAAGCTTGTTATAAAGAACATAAAGCCAGAACTTGTTTTGTACCTTTGAGTAACTGAAAAGATAAGAGGTGGAGACTTAAGGAACTATGGAAAGAGTATTTGCCTAAAGCCACAGAGCTTAAAGTTGAAAACCGGGGGATACAAACAAATGATTAAAACATTACTTGAGTTTACCAATTTTTATCAGCATACCATGCTCTCCTTTTAATCCTGTCTATGTCTGAAGCGTGTTATATATGAACTCACTATATTTTAAGACTAGACACTTTTGAAACAGAATTGAATTCCCTACTGAATTCCTTCACGGAGTTACTTACATTTGTTTTTCTCCAGGGTTGGGAGTCAAACTCCAGGCTTTGTATTTTCTAACTAAGTGCTCTACCTATGAACCACATAACCCAGCCCAAATTTTTTAGATTTATATTCACCTCAGTCCTACCTACTTTCAATAGTACACGTTGAATCTACATATTATATATATATATATTGATTACATCTAAAAACTCATTCTATCGTTTCAATTCTATAAGAAATCAAGACATAACATGCTAGTGTTGCCCAATATATTAAAATGGAATTCACATTTATCTTGTCATACATCCCTACCATGACCCAGAGTTCTATGAAAAGATGAGAGTGCATAGTAATTTTAGTATTAACCAAAAATGGAAGGAAGAAAATCTTTTGATCAGATTTACAGATGTTGTGTCCAAAAGCAAAAGCGGTGTCAAATAATGCTTCTTTTAAAGAAATACTAGAGGTTTCTAAACATTATTTTGCATCTTTTTAATCATATATGAACATGAGCTTCCATTTACAATAGAGCAATTTTGCCCTTGCTTCAAGAAAATTAGGAATCTTGGTATTTAGGAGGGAATAAGGCCTATTACTTTATCTTAATAATGCTAATCAATAGCATAGTTGAGGAAAATAATAGTTTAGTCGAGCAGACTACATAGAGAGAGGAGGAAGCTGATGAGGTTTATTGCTTTCAAATGTCAACTCTATTGGTAAAGAACATTCAGAAAACAGGACTAAATTCCTCTCCCATGCAACTTGTGGCAAAGCTATACCTTTTAGTTTCTCAAAATGAGGAAGTTTTTAAAAGAAGGTGTTTGTCTTGATGAGAATCAAATGATTGAACTGTCTAAAATGAGCTTTGAAAAGCATCTTGGGAAACAGGGACCCTAAACCCTCATGGATAATAATCAATTCTATTTCCAAATGCTAGGAGTAAAGGGAATTGGAAAGCCCTCTTTTAGATGGTTAACTTTGACATTGTTATTAGGGTGGGCTTTAGAAAGAAATACAGAATGGCTTGCCTTGTGGAACCTTGTCAGATGTGTTCCTTAGAGCCCTTTTTTACCTCCTCCCCACCCTAGGCTCAGTCTGCAGGCCCACCAGTCCCTTTTCCTTTCGCTGGCCCAGAGCCAGGAAAGCCTAATGGCTGGAGGGAAAAGGTGTTTAGGTTCTGATACCACTTGCAGAACTTGATTGCTCTGTGGACTGACTGCATTTAGACTGCGTATATTTCCTCACTAAAGAGGAATTTTGATGCTTTTCACTATAATTTGTATAATTAATCTTCTGAGCTTTCTGGAATTGCATTTTTTGTTGTCTTTGCTGGTGCTGTTAAAAAATGACACAGTGCTATCAATCCACATTTAGTGCCAAGAGGAAATAACAAAGCACATGAAAGTGATAAAGGGAACCTCACTCCACCAAAGTTGTCACTAATGAATGCTGCCATCTTTTGGTTATTGACAAGAGTGAATAGGGGAGGAAAAGTACGGCCTGAGAATAGAGTTTGCTATTTTACCCATGACTGAGTCCTCGTAAATTAGCTCAGAAAAAGAATTCTAGAGTTTCCAAGATCTTCCTTTTTTACTCACACAGGTTTCTTGTTGTCTCATAGATCGCAAAACAAAGGATTTGTTCCTGTAGCTGCAAGGACTTGTCCGGGGAGTCTAGTAAGTGTAAGTGGATACAGTAATACAGTAGAAGGCTTGTTGGCTTTAGTAATGAACAAGTGGAATCAGGTTGATGTAAACAGTCACTTCACTATGACTGTGGTACACTCTTCCTGTCTCAGAAATACTTAAGAACACCTTGCATTATGTTGCATTGAAATCACATTTCCCTGGGTAATGAATTATGTACTATTTGTATTGCAGCCTCTTTTCAGCACTCAGTTCTAAATGTTTACATCAGTGCCAATGAGTGTAAGGTGATCTCATTAGGGCAAGAGAGGTGGAATATATATTAGTAGACACAAAGAAGTCCCCAATAGCTTAATGTCAATCTATGATTAAAATGCAACTCCACATGCTGTTTCCTGGGAAAAACTACAGAGCTACAATTTCATCACATAGTCCAAAAGGACAAATCCCAACCTGATCTGTCCCAATCAACATCTTGCTGATAAGGTAGGAAGGAGAGATGTACTAAGGTGGTATGAATTCTGCTGTTACACATCTGCCAAGTGGTGGGTAGTTCTGAGGAACAATTGCTCATATCTTCCATTTGGGGGATCCATGTTAGTGGGCATTTCCCAGGTGAATATTCGTCACTTGATAGTCATACTTTAAGCATTTATTAATTTATGCTCTTCCTCATTTCTTTTGTAGTTCACAGGAGTTTAAGAATAGTTTACAATTTTTCCCATCTGGGGCCTGAAACTGAACTAGATTTCCAGGATGTGCCGATGCCAGGCTGCCTTCTAGAAGTAAAGCTTGAGGCTTGCCTGGACTGTCTGATTGGATTATCCAGAGACATTTACTATTAAATGCATCACGTGTCATGTTTCACATGTGCAAACATAGGTTGTATAGTATTATGTTGGTTCCTTTAAGTCAATCATTTAAATTGCTGTGGGTAGGTTCTAGGTATCTGACTTCATTCCTCTCAAAAAAGAGGCACAGTTTTCATCCTAAACATCAGTAATGTTACAGCAAAAAGTGATGTTTTATTTTTGATCTATTGGATCCTGCAATATATACACATTTATGTATATTTGCATAGAAAATATATTTATATATGCATTTAAAATTATACATATAGTAAGAGTTTAATGTAATGGGAATGGGCTGCAGCTTACTAAGCTATCAATTTGAAGTAAACATATGTTTTGAAAATCCCCCAAAAATACTGTTTTGAATGTATATCTGCATTGGGTGATGTTATAGCAAATGTAGAAGAATACTGTTTTCTTTACTTTCTACTTCTTGATACCTTGTCTTGAAAGAAATGTATTTGGCAATAATAAAAGAATGAGAATTTTTATAAACGCTTCACGCCTTTCCTTTCTTTTGCACTGTAGTCAAATGGTAAACTAAAAAGGTAGCGATAATAAAAACCCCACACAAAATCAAAGGTGATATTTAAGATAAATACACCGAATAAAAGCGAACTGCCATGAAGAAGTAATGTGCCAAGGTGAGCTCATTTCAGGCCAGCCTCTGCTCTACCCTTCCTATGTCTAATCCCATGCATCTGTTCGTTCATTTGCCCCCCTCTTTACTATGATATGGCTCTTTAGGTTGCCTGGCAACCATTATAATACTCCTGCACATGCGTGCTAGATAATAAATCCTATCTTGCTTTATTTTTCTCCTTCTTTAAAACAAGGAATTACAGAACAAGATATTTTCCCCTTTCCTAATGGACAAAAAACATCTGTGGGAATTTCAAAAGCACATAAAATGCCTGCAAGCATGCAGATAAGTAATTAAAATTCTTGACAAAGTGTAACTGATCATTGCCTAATGTGTCTACATGCAGTTATTATTTGCAGTGGTCTCCTCTTTCAAATATGGGTACGTTAATGTACAGATGTCGATGTTTGTGTGGAACTATAGAAGAGGGAGAGGGGGAAGAAAGTGACAGCTGTGATGTCCCAAACAAAGAAAATGAAGAAATTCCTGAAAATAATTTTGTTTTATATATAACCCCTTCCCCTCCTTGGCAAATCCGAGTGTCCTGCTGCTTTCATTTGTTTTTGATCTGCCTCATTAAAAGACTATTGATGGCTTTAACCATTGTCCCTGTTTAGGTGCTGATTTACAAGCACTAATATCTGACTGTGCGAGATTCATGGGAGTCCAGGCAGTTTACGATTATCCTGAGGTCCCTGACCACACATGTAGGGGTTTGGGTAGAGGTCATGCACTCCTATGAAAAACTCCAAAGAAGGCTTAAACCTGGGAATGTTTTAATAGGATTGAATCTGTAATAGGATTTGGCAGCTTGGCTGAAACTACTGGATGGCTTGGTTTA
>NW_022900926.1:81762223-81816619 GCF_012274545.1 Fukomys damarensis | reverse complement strand
TATATATATATATTCTTGGAATAAAAAGGGCAATATTTTATGTTGAAGTCCATATGTTGTTGCTGTAATTTAAAGGAGTCTTTAAGAAAAAAATGCCGTACAATATAAAATGATAAAAAAAAAAAGATGTTGGGGCATGAAATGCTATTTCTATTATGTAGTAAATTAGAAGGCAAATATAAAAAATGGGAAGAGAGTACAATTTCTGTTGTGAATGGCTGTGTATTTTTAGCTTCAAATGCTTTAAGAAGTCTAAAAGTCATTGGCAATGTAGGGCTATTTATAAAAAAGGGTATCTCTCGCAGGCAGGGAAAACACTGCCTCAGCCTGGCACCACATTCTGCCGAATAGCACAGTGCCCTGAAGTCTTCTGCAGCCCAGCAAGGGCACACTCGCAGTGACAGCAGCAGTGCGGCGCACTGCAGCTTTGAATAACACCAGAAACATGAATAAAATCTGAAGTACAGATACCATCCTCGTGATGATATCCCAAACGGAATTCTATCAATACTTTACTTCCCATTTGAAATTCGGCACATGGGAGTGAGCTTTCCCAACACTACTTTCTATGTCAGTTCTCTTGATTATACTGTCTAGATTTGAGAACAGCAGTGACAAAGTTATCTCACTTCTTGTACTCCAGGCATTTGAACATTATAAGGAGACTGCCATGTGAGGATGCCTTCATTAACTTCGGTAGGCCAGAAATGGAAAGGCAAGATATACAGCACTGGCCTAGGGGGTCACACAAGTGCCCTTTTACAGGACCTATCCTGTAAATCTCAAAGCACAAAAGAAGTTACGGTGGCTGTAAGACCTCATAAAAGGTAATGGGAAAATAAATTACACATTTTGTTTTGGGTGACTATAAAAGTCTAGTTGTAACACAACTTTTAGGAAATCTAAACTTTAAAAAGCCAGAGTGTATTTATAACTTCAAAGAAATTCACTTTCACACCCAAATATGTAACACAGCCAAATCATTCTACTGTATTATTTGCTGTCATTCTGTTCTAGAAAGTTGCACATTTTTCAAATAGAACTACAGAGATGAAATGAACACATTATCTCAAATAGTATTATTTCACAGAATCATTTTCTTTGTTTTTATTTTCAAGATTATTTTTCAAAATCCTTTTCTACCAGTATTGCTGTACCAATGACCTTTCAGCTCAAGGATTTGGGAATTTTTAATTATGGTTATTATGCCTTTCTAAGTGCATAATATATCCTTCTCTTAACACTTACTTCTGTATATACTATAAACGTAAGCATTTATTACAGTTGTGGCTATTTGGGCATCATATAGAAGATAGTAAATTACTCAAGTCTTCCTTTCATGAATAAAGCAATATAGAGTGATGATTTTAGAGTCCATATAACATGGAGATTGTTAGAACCCCAAGCTGAGGATGGGAAGTTTTTCAGACACAATACCTTGTCCACTGTCAGTGGAAAGGTGATCTCAGTACCCCCTGAGGATAAAACCACAGGAGAACTCACAGCCACTGTAAACATTTTGAATGCACATCAATTGGAGCTTCAACAGTACTCCATTACTAATGCTTTCAATAAAATTTCTCAAACATAGGTCCAGTATAGTTATCCTAATGAACTAATTGTTACTAATGCCAAATTATAATAATATTTCTCCTTGTTCACATTCTAAAAAGAAATATCCATTAGTTAATCCAATACCTTAAAATTTGCTTCTATAAATCCAAATCACATTTGAGTACTATTTGACTCATTTCTCATTGCATTTTCATACTGCAGGCTAAAAGAATTATGATGTTCTATTCTGCAGATAGAGAAACTAAGATGATGTGATAATGAAGCAGCTTAGACCAGTTACAATAATAGCTAAGTTTTACTTGAGTTCCACTCAGAAACCATTCAAACTTTTAAACATGAAAATATCCTGGATATGAATTACAAAAGCTACGGCTCTTGTTCTTTAAATGCTAACACATTAATGGGTTATTTCTTTAACATTTAGAAAAATGCAAAAGTAATTCAGGAATACTTATCCTAACTCCTTTAATATAATTTACTAGGGCTGGGGATTTAGCTCAGTGGCTCCATTGCCTGCCTCGCAAGTACAAGGACCCAAGTTCGATCCCCAGTACAAAAAAAAAAGCAAATAAACAAAATAATATAATTCACTAATATCATTGCCTTAAAAACATAATGTTTTTATACATAAAGACAAAATATCCACTTTACTAAAGAGCCTAATTCTGAGTATCAGAATACCAATTAAAACCAAAATATCTCTTGAAGTTTTTTGTAAGTTTTTACTAATTTAGAAGGTGCATCTGAGGCAAAGATGATATATGGAATATATGCAGGTACAAAGAGAAAGATGAGGAAAGAAAATATTTCATTTGTTCAATTGTAACATTTAAAAAGCTAACATTATAGCATTGATATCATTTTAATTGTAAAGCTTCACAAGAATGAACTAAATATCCAAAAAGCTATCTAATTTCCTGTAAGTCTTCTATAACATTATTTTATGACAGTTGGCTAGCATACCAATCAATGCTATAGAGAAAAGATGGCAATTTTCATCTGATCATAGATCATATTTCTTTACAGGAGAAGGCCCAACATATCCATTTGGGAAGAAAATGTTTTGTGTTTTCGTTTTGTTTTGGTAAAGATAAACCATTGCATTTTACTTTATAATTTTTAAACGCAAATTGAACCCAGAACTGTGATCAGAATTACTTCTGTTTATGTTTAATTATAGTGCTCGTGACTCCATGTAACACATGTAAACATTCGTCAGCACATATAGAAACTGTTCCGTGTCCACAGCGTGTGCTACATCTGTTCTTCTGATATGAGTCCTAAGTAAATCTTGGCAAAAATGGAGGCTGGAGCTACAAAATGAACCCAGTTCAAAAGTGTTGTAATGCTGGTAATATATGTGCATGCTCTTCTCACAAAAAGAACTTTGCTGACTGGAACTACAATGAGTCCTGCTTGTCCCTGGGGCCCAGCAAGCACTACTTGCTGTCTGCGGTAGGGCTGTGCCAGCGCCTTCCTGAACCAGGCTGGAAAGGAATAATGGTTCTATACCCAGAAAAGCTAAGCAGATGAAGAACTAGAAAGTAAGTCTCCAGATTGTCTTCCAAGTTGCATACCTCTTTGTCATCACTTGCAGTATTGTGTGGAACCATCAAGCTACCTGTAAGGGAATTAAACTAGCTTACTAGTCCCCTTATCTCCCTGACTAATAGCATTTAAAGACTCCTTGGAGAAATGCTCAATATGGTCTGCCATTAGAAAAATGCAAATTGAAACAACGCTGAGATTCCATATTACCCTAGAAAAAATGATCATCATCAAGAAATCGAATAACAAATGCTGGTGAGGCTGCACGGCAAAAGAAACATTTCTACATTGTTACTGGGAATGTAAACTAGTAAAGCCACAGTAGAAATCAGTACAGAGATTCTTCAAAAGACTACAACTAGAAACTAAATTTGACACAGCTAGTCCCCTTTTAGCTATTTTTCCCAGATTTAAAGACAACGTATTATAGTGAAACATGCATACGCATGTCTAAAGCAGCACAATTTGTAATAGCTAAATTTTAGAAGCAGCCTGTATGTCCATCAACAGATGAATGGATAAAGAAAATGTGGTGTTCACACACAATGGAGTACTGCTCTGTCATAAAGAATGATAAACTTGGATCATTTGTAGGCAAATGGCTACAATTTGATACCATAATCTTAAGTGAGATCAGACACACAACCTTAAATATGGCACAGTTTCTCTTATATGAGACACCCAAATTATAAAGATCAAATAAAATAATAGATTATGCAAAGTAAGGAGGTAGATTTTTTTTTTTTATATGGGAAAGGGATTCAGGAGATGGAGGGAGGAGAGGGAAAGTGGGTGGAAAAGGAAATTGATATGTATCATGTATGTTACCAACTCCATATGAGGAATGCAAACATCATGTACAGCAAACATGTACTAATAAACAATACAGATGGGGAAAGGTAATAAACGATGGATGCATGTAACATGTAAATGATCCTCAAAGAGAAAATCTGCAAACATTTTTCTGGGCAACTTCCTCAAAAATGAAAGGGCTCAAATAATACACATCATAAGATTCCATTTAGTGAAGTTCAAGAATAGGTAAAATCTTTATTCTGTGTTAAAAAATACAGTAGTTGTTGCCTGGGTTGGAAACATAAGCAAATTTTATGGAATGATGGCAGGGCTGTCTCTTTTATTTGGGGACTGGGATTACGTGAGTGTATGCATAACTGAAACTCCTTGAATTACACATTTCGTAAGAACTGTGCATTTCAACATGCTTCGGCTTCATGAAAAAACTTAGAAGAACAAACAATAAACTTTTGGCATAAAAATAATCCTTGAGTAGCTGGAGATGATGGGTACAAATCATACGATATGCAGATGTCATCATCTTGCCAAGTTCACCAGGGAAAGGTGACGGTCATGGGACAAGAACTGTTCTGTCTATACTTCTTATCAAAATGAGTACATACTTCAGACAGAAACTAGGTTACAATAATATAGTGGCCACTTTGGGAGACTTATAATGTGTTCTGAGCACCTTGGACTCCATAGTTATTATTCCATTTAATCCTCATAGAAATAATCTCATGAAATGGAATGCCCATTTATAGATGAGAAGGTTAAGACCCTGAGATCACAGAAGTTACCAATCCAGTAGGCAGTACATCAGCATTTGACAGAGATGTTTCTGACTCCAAAGTATGTGGAATTGCCTGTTCTGCTACATAGTCTAAGTCAGTGTCTTTTATATTTGTCCCAGATAAGGTACAACAAAAATTAGGCACCAACTAAAGCCTTATGCAAAAGCCAGTCTGTTTCAAATTAAGCAGGAAAAATCCTCTGGAATAGAATAACTTAGTGTATACAGTAATTTGAATTAATTAATAAAATTAAGCTATTTTATAGCAGTTTTCCTAATAAGTAAGTAGTTATAGTTTATCAGGGAAGGGAGAATAAATGGAGAAATATGAAAGGTAGAGCTGCTGAAAAATCAAACGTAAAAATTAGTACATTTCTATTTCTAAATTGAAATATAATTAATTTCTAAATTATTATTATTATTATTATTATTCAGAAATCGATTTAAAATGCAATATATAGCACAGCTGCAATATCATACACCTTTACCAGGGACAGCCTAGCCTTACAGAACAAAGCACTTAAACTCTCTCACTTCTGTGCATGAGCAAATTTGCGTGAAATATTATCAGTAGTCTATGTCCTTTTGCACTGTGCAATGGCCTGAAATACTCACCAGCACCTCATTCAGTGACCAGCACGAATCTAGGAAATGATTATCTGACATTATTGCGGAGACCGTTATGGATGAGCCCCATGTCATCAGTCACATAGCTCCAGAGCTCTGTAGGCTCTCACGGTCATCACTCCGGAGGGAAATGATTTCTCCAGAAAGCCTGCATCAGTAGGGTTGTGCTTCTAATCTTCATTAGCCAAGTATAAAACTGATAACTGCAGCCATAAGAGGGTTAAGTGGGCATGTTTTGTGCCAGTGAAGTAATTACGGCACATCAATGGTGGAGCAGGATTCCTACAAAGGATAATTTTCATTTTAAGTTAAATATTTGGATGGGTTCTTCTGCTTAAATTCTTAAAGAAATTGTCCTCCATAATAGTAAGAAGATAAATCCAATTTCTATACATTATTTTATTTTCAAGGATTTTGTTGCTATATGTGCCTGTGAGAAAAGACTTTTAAAATGCCTGGGTCCCAAGTGAGTAGCTGAATGAAAAGTGCCTCTAGACACAGGAAAGCATCTGAACTTCTTTATATGCGCCAAGACTGCTATAGGATGACATTCTGGGATTTCATTAGGTTTGACAGTCAAGTCTCACTAGTTTATCCAGTGGATAGGAGATCCCAGAACCCAGGGAATTAGTCTCAGTTTTCTCTGAACACCTCTAACCTGAGAGGAGCCAGCTCAAATTCACCAGGATTAGTTTAAATCTGAAGCCTGTTGCTGGAGACTTTCCTCCCACTGCTACCCCGGACAGACTCCACCGCTTTCACTCCCACCCACGTCCGTAAGGCCTCCTCTCTCTGATAGCGCCACACTGATAAAATACGAAGATGCCTACTCCCACTCCTCTCATTTCAATTTCCACTACACGAGCCAGTCCCAGGAATTTTCACCAGCCTCGTGGCTGAGGCTGAGGTCTGATGGCAGTCATAACGGGCGTCTGGATTCCTCAAGAACTGATCCAGGCACAAAATTGTTTACTTTCCAAATTACAGTTGCTGCAGCCTGTGAGAAAACTTGTCAAGCCTGCAGGGTGCGGTGAGACAATAGAGGTTTGCTCTGATACTGTAATGGCTGTCTTTGTATTGTGCTAATTGCTTGGCCCCAGTGCTGATTCGGCTCAGCAGTCACAGGAGGGGCCTTACTTTTCCGCTCTCTTGTTTGTGTCACCTACAGGATTTCTTTTTCTTAAAAAGACGATATATCATGTACAGGTACAAATTCCCAGTGAATAAAGTGATCATAATGTATACTTAAAATGTACAGGTAACATTAATTTTAAAAAATGATGCACCTCAGAATGAAGTAGTCCACATGGTTGCTTTAATATAAGAAGCACATTAATATAGAGCAAAAAGAATTACAGGTGTTAGATGTCCACTACTTGCCCGTCATGAAATAATCATTCAAGTAGCAAAATAAAAATTGCTCAACGTCATACACAAGATTCTAATTCTTAGCATTCAGAACTTCAATTCAAAATAAATTAATTGGACTAGAGGTGTTGCTTCACATTAGGTGCTTGCCTAGCATGCAAGAAATCCTAGGTTTGATTCCCAGCACCACCCTAAAAAATTAAAATTAAACATTACTTCATTAACTACTTACATAAACACCATATAAATCTTCAGTACTATGGAGATTATCTTCCTGGCCTGCTCTTAACAGAAGTTAAGTACATGTGTCCAGTACCAGTATAACAAAAAGTATAATCAAACTTTATTTCCAACAGCCACATTCAAAATTCAGCCTCAGGACTTACTACCCTGTGTTCACATATAGTAAACAAGGGAGTCTGACAAGTGTCAGGACTTGACCTAGATAATGGGCCTCGATCCAATAAACTGTGTTCAATGATTTCTCCAGCGAAGTGGCCAGGCTCTCACCAGACACTCTAAGCTCTTCCTTATGGCCCTACAGGGACAGGTCTGACGTCTTCATTAATATCACAAGTTTAGCAGCAGTGATTCAGTTACCTATACAAATACACTCTATGGACAAGGCTTGTTCACAGAGAAAGGAGAAGATTTAAACATGGGATTGTGAAAAACATCTGGGAACTCGTGCAAATCAAAATCAGTGCTTCCTCAGAAAATCAAGTAAACAGGACAGGGCAACATTTCATTTTCCTGGATAATATTCCCTGTTTTCTAAGTCTCATGTTTTGGAGATGGGGCCTGGCTTGAAGAGGCAGATCACTGTGTGAGTAACCCAGAAGGGTGAATTATTGTCCCTGGCTCTTCCTTTCTCTCTCTGCTTCCTGGTGACCATGTGGTAAAAAGCTTTTCTCAGTCATGTTGTTCTGTCATGCAGAGAAACGGCAGAAAAGGCAAAAGCCTTTGAGGCAGACAAACTTGGACTGACACTTATGAAACCATGAGCCAAAATAAACCTCGCTTCCTTTAAGTTGCAGTTGTTAAGTGTTCTGTCCAAGTGATAGAAAATGACTAATACAAAAAATTGGTACTGAAGAAATGTGGTTGTTACTATGAATGGACCTGACCACATAACTTAGTTTTCAACACTAGTTTATGGCAAGGGTTTGGAAAAGTTTGGCGATACTGACTAGAGAAGCTTGTGAGCAGTCTTTGATGGGCAATACTGGTTGAAGCTCAGAAAACCAGAAGCCGAAAGGAGTATGGACAGGAAAGGCCATATACAGGAGTTTTCCACTGCCAATGAAAACTCGTGGCAAATGAAATAGAGGTCATGCATGTTTCAGTCTAATTTGTCTACATTTTATCTGTGTCTTAAGACTGTGTGCGACTGATTTTAAAGGAGGTATACTAACTCAGAGGGATATATTTCAAGGCAGTCCAAAGTTCAGGCAGTGGCATGGTATTTCTGGTGGATTCTGCCCAAATTTACAATAAAAATCAGGAGCAAAAAAGTAGAATCCAGCTATTTGCAATATTTGCAGCTTGGCCAGAAAGAAAGTACCTGTAAAGTCGGTACCAAATAAAATATGGTTCCTGAAAACACTACCATTAAAAAGAAACTAAGAACCTTGCATCAAGGGTATAAAAGAGTAAACTTCTTCAAAATACTTTGCTTTGAGAAGAAAGCCCCAGGTTGCCCTATCCATTAAAATCTGCCTAGGGAAGTATTTCCTCAGGTCCAGCCATCCAGGCACCCAGAGGCTGCTGCAGCCATGGCTCAAGGGGGACAAGGTACTGCTCCAACTGGTGACCAACCTTGATGTCATCCGAGTGTACTGCTGGCTTTTCAGACACGCAGAATGCAGGAGTGAAGGAGTCATGGAAGCTTCCACCCAAATTTCAGAAGATAGCCAGAAGTACAGACAAAAATGTGTGACAGGGTCACAGTCACTTCTAGGAGCTTCTGAGAGGGAAATGAATGAAGCTGTGATATTGAAATCAAAGGTGCAATGAAATTAGTGATACTGAAACCAAAGGATGTCAGACATGGCAAGGATATGGAACATCTGCTGTGGAAAGTCACAGGCAGCAAGCAGAATCTGCCCAAGAGAGAGAGGCCAGCAAGGCCATAAGAGCAAAGCTGCTGGGCCTTTGGAGCTCACTTTATGTTTTTTTATAATTATTGGTACATTTTAGATATATAATAGTTACATTTATCCTTGGTATCTTCTACCTTTACATGACAGATCTTGGTTCTTATTTTTTCCCCGTTTCCCTGGCCTCCCTTCACTGTTCCACCCTTCCCTATTCATAAAGGCTTTGTTTCCATTTTTTTCCTTTTCTCTTATTTTTCCTCGTCCCTTTTTACCTTTCCCCTACCCCTCCCATTTGCCCAATACTTTTACACTTTTTCTTACTATTTCACATTATCAAGTATACATTTTGAACCTTATTTTCACTTATAGTTTATCACACCAGAGGAACTACTTGGTATTTATCCTATTAATTTCAATTAAGAGTATGTCCTCAGTGTGCATCCACTTAGCTATAAATGTCTCTAGTTTCTTGTTCTTTATGGCTGAGTAGTATTCCATTTTATAAAAACAAGAGCATAAAAAACAAAAACATCTTCTTTATCCACTGTCTAGCTGATGGGCAATTTGGTTGTTTCCAAGTTTTAGCTATTACAAACTGTGCCGCTATAAACATGGGTGGACATATATCACTGTGATATGATTCTTTTGTTTTGGAAAGATACCCAACAGAGGAATAGCTGGGTCAAATGGGATTTCCAATTCTAGTTCTTTGAGGTATCTCCATATTGATTTCCATAGTGGTTTCACCAGTCTGCAGTCCTACCAACAACGAAGAAGGATTCCTTTCTCCCCAAACCCCACCAGTATTTGTTATTGGCTGATTTCTTGATAGCAGTCTTTCTTTCTGGGGTGAGGTGGAATCTCAGTGTTGATTTCATCTGCATCTCTCGAATGACCAATGATGTTGAACATTTTTTCATATATTTATTTGCTTCTTTTACGTCTTTGTCTGAGAAATGTCTGTTCATTTCAGATGCCCATTTTTTAATTGGATCTTTATATTTGGGGGTTTGATTTTTTTTTGAGTGCTTTATATATTCTGGATAGTAGACCTTTGAGGAATAACTGGTAAAATTTTTTTCCCACATTGTAGGTGGTTTCTTTTTCAGTGCACAAGCTTTTTAAAAAGATGAGTTCCCAGTTGTTGACTTTTTGTGTTAGTTCCCATGCTACTGAGGATTTGTTCATAAAGTCTTTTCCTATGCCAATGTCTTCAAGAGTTCTACCTACCTTATCTTCCCACAAGTTTAGTGTTTGTTTTAATATTTAGATCTTTAATCCACTTGGATTTTAGTTTAGTGCATGGTGAAAGATAGGGGTTTAATTTTAATCTTTGGCAAGTTAAAATCCAGTTTTCCAATACCATTTAAGAAGCTATCTTTCCTCCCATGAGGATGGTTGGCTCCTTTGTTAAAGATGAGGTAGCTGAGTATGTCTGGAGTTGTTTCTGCATCTTCTAATCTATGCCACTGATCCTCGGGTCTGTTTCTTTGCCAGTACCATGCTTGTAGTATGTATGTGTATATATATTATAATATACAATGTGTGTGTGTGTGTGTGTGTGTGTGTGTGTATTACAACTGGCCTTGTAGTATAGCTTCAAGTTGGGGATTGTGATACACCCTGCCATGTTGGGGCTCACTTCTTAACATATCCTGTTCTGAGTTATAGACGCGTAGCTACAGGATTTACCTTTTCTCTGCTGGGTCTTGTTATTTCTTTCTATTCCCCTATTCTTTCCTTTTAGAATATTTAGTCTGTGTTGTTCTGTGTTGGAAACATCTAATTTTTTTTTTAATTTTTTGTAGAGCTCATGGCTAAGAGTTTACTTTGGATCTCAGAGAAGATCTTGGACTTTTTAGTAATGCTAGTACTATTAAGACTTTGGAAACCTTTGAGATGGATTAAAATCACTTTGTATAATGAAGTAGATGTGAGCCTTTTTAGGGCCAAGGGTGGAATGTTATGGTTTATAACTAAAATGTCCTTCAAAAGTGGTACTCTTTCATGCCATTTCCGCCTTGGAGTCAGCCAATCTTGGATTGAACCTCTGAAACAGAATCAACATAAACCTCACTTCCTTTAATTTGTGGGTTTTGAGTATTTGGCCTCAGCAACAGAAAGTGACTAATGTGTACTCCATCTTCAAAGCCAAGAGAGAACCTCCTTTGTATCAAATCCTTCTCACACTTCAAATATCTCCCCCCCAAAAAAGACTTGTTCCTTTGAGGGAATCACTTTATTAAGTCAGGTCCATCCAAGATAATCTCCCTTTCTTGAAGGCAGGTAATTTGGACATTAGTTGTATCTACAAAATATCCTAGTATAATGTTTGGTTGGATGACTTGAAAAAAGCATATGTAGACCAGGGCAAGAAATCTGGGGGAATTATCTTAGATCTCTGCTTACCATAACTGTATGAAAGAGTATGAAGAGTATGAAGTATGCCTTGGGATTGGCATACTTCTAGTTGTTTTCTATGACGTGACCATAAACGCCCTTCTGAAGAGTTCAATCAGGTGACATAGAGAGGCTTGGGTCCCTCCTCCAACGAAAAAAAGCTTAAACACCAAGACAGAGATGATTGTTTCAGCTCCTTTACTTAACTCTGAGAGGAGGCTAAACTCTCTTATCTGTAAGGACAAACACATTCTGTCTGATCTTTTCTTGAAGGTTGCCCAGAGCTGGCATGACAAGGAGACCATAAACCCCATCCCTTGCCCTTGCTGCAGGCTGGCTGCTTAAACCCCAGTGTGTACGGGAATGACTGGGGAACACTTTGCTCTCAGCTCCATCAACAACTCTTCAGAAAGACAGCAGTGGTTAATTCTTAGAGACTAATATTTTCATGACCTGAAGTGACTATAAGGGACAAAATCAAACCAGAATATTTTTTGTTGTTATTATGGTAGGTTTGTTTTTTATCCTATTTTGTTTTTCTTCATTCAAGTAAAAAATGCTAACCAGGGACTTAACAGCCTAGAGTGTCTGTACTTCTTCTCAGTCTTAACCATAGCTTCAGTCTGGTGTTCTCTAAACACTCTGGGATAGTTCAGTTTTCTTCTTTAGTAATTTCAAAATGAATATTTTAACAGGCTAGGACTTCTTCCCCAAGCAGAGAGATCATGAATATGTAAAGACATATGAGAGGAGTCACCTCGCCTTGCTCCCCCACACTCTCTGCCTCACCTCCCAATCCATGGCGGCTAACTATAGTGGGCAGGCCCAGTGCATCACTCACTTCCAGAGAACTCAGCCTGTGGCTGCAAAACAAGAGAAGCAGTCCAGGGAGCAGAAGTCAACTTGGGGATAAAAAGAAAGCACATGAGAGGAAAGGGACAGAAGGAGAGCAGAGATAGGGGTCAAGTAGCCTGAGGCTCCTGAGAACTGAGCTAACCCAAGAAAATGTGGCCATTTTTGTTCTGCTATTATCTTAGTCATGACAAGAAGCTGTTCCTTCTTTCTCCTGAACTTTCAAATGATAGTAATAATCAAAATAATAATAATAGTAGTTAATTTGACTGGATGACCAAAGAACAAGTAAAGCATTATTCCTGAGTATGCCAGTGAGGGTATTCTAGAAGAAGTTAGCATTGAAAGCAGTAGACTGATTAAAGATGATCTTCATCAATGTGAGTGAGTTAACCAGTCTTTTAGAGCCTGGATTAAACATAAAAGAAGAGCAGGGATCCATTTGTGTTCTGCCTGAGCGGGGGCATCCATCTTCTTTGACCTTAGACATTAGCACTCCTGGCTCTCAGATCTCCAGGCTTGGATTAGGACTTATCCCAGGATCCTCTCTGGTTCTCAGGCTTCTGGGCTTGGACCACTGGCTTTCTTGGTACTCCAGCTTGCAGATGCCAGATCATGGGACATCTAAGCCTCCAATTCCTCATGATGAACCTTTTTATGAGTGTGTAGGTTTCTCTGGGAAACTGTACTAACACAAATCAAAAACTCATAACATTCATCGGTACCAACACTATTCTGACATGCTTTATATAAACTCATTTAATCTGTACGACAGCTATATAATATAAAATTATTATCCTCATTCACCAAGGAGGAAGCTGAGTCTAAGGTAATTTGCTCAAGGGTATATAGGCAGTAAGTGGTGCAACCAATTTATGGAAATCAGAGTTGGTTGTGTGCGACATAGAGCACACTGCAGGAATGTGCTTCTGTACTTCAACAGTCCTCGTAGCCTAGCATCTTGCTCTGCAAGTCCCCAGTATTCTACAAAACAATGGAAATTGGAGGAAAATACTATCATACAGAAAAAATTAAAACATCTCCTCTGATCACTAGACCATACATACAGAAATTAACCTCAATATCTTCCTCTGCGGCATGGTAGACCTTTATTTCCCCACTACTGAATTTAATTTGGCAACTACAGGTGAGTCTTGGCAGCAACAAAATGGAATTCCACCTCATAGGGTGAATAGTGTAAGTTGCTAGAAAACCTGAATTCTAGTTATACCATTCAACCATGAAAATGCTAGTAGATTCATTACTGTCTCAACCAAATTCTATTTTTATATAGTGTCTTAGTCACTTTTCTCATTACTGGGACCACTTAAAGAATGAGAAGTTTATTCTTGTTTCACAGTTTGTAGAGGTTTGGCACATGATCAATAGGTTCCAAGGGAGGATGGCACGGCAGACCAGGATGGTAGAAGAAAAACTGCTTATGTCATGGGGCTGCCAAAACAGAGAGAGAGGGAAAGAACTAGGGAGGGGGTTAAACCTTTCCAGGCCACAGCTCTCGTGCCCCACCTCTTCCTGCCAGACCCACCTAAAGCAAGTCATACCACTGCACCATCTAATCAACTTTCAGACACATGAGGCTATAAGGGCCAGTTTTAATTAACCCATGATATAGTGGATGTAAACAGTATCCCCCTTTATGTCTATAGAGTCTCATAAAGGAGAAATAATGAATAGATGCATTTGTGCTTGGAGAAGAATAAAATCCTCAGGAAGAATAGTCTCTGAAAAGAAGTTTCAAAGGACCACAGAGCTTAGAAATCTGCTTGTGTTCATATATGGTGGAAATAGCTCTGAACCCCATGTTCCTACATAGAGATAGCTGTCATGGAGATCCAACTGTTCAAACTAGTCATACCCACTTCCAGATGAATTGTCACAGGTAGAAGAGCATTACTGACAGCAGAGAGAGTCATTCAGCTTACATCTATGAACAAAATGAAATCCCAGACAGGCTTCTTCTGGGTCATCAAGAAATTGAAAGGAAAATACCAATGAAAAGGCTTTTGAAGATATTTATTATCCACAGGTGTGCAAGACATTGAACAAGAAAGAAGAAACTGTAGTACATGTATTCTGAGTTGCTACATCCTTGTAGAGTCAACGTCAGGAGAGGTGTGTATATAAATTAATCACACTGTAAAGGTAAAATTTTTCAAGGGTGAGGGATTTAGCTCAGTGGCACCACACTTGCTTGGTAAGCACAAGGTTCTGAGTTCTTTTCCCAGTAAAAAAAGAAAAAAATCTTCCATCAACTTATTATCTTTTATATGTGTAGATAATGCTTCTTTCTCATGAGAGTCAAAATTATTTAAAAACTTGGCTCACAGTTTGTAGAGGTTTTGGTGCATGGTCAAAGGCCCCAAAGGAGGATGGCATGGTAGAAGGAAAACTGCTGTTATTTTCTAATTTTATATTATTTTCTTATTTTCTAATGTTCCTCATGTTTCCAGTCTGTCAAATGACCCAAGGCATACAAAAACTCCAGCAATGCCAATGTTCTTATCTATTTAGGAAAAAAAACTTAAGTATATTCAATTCATTTTTTTAGTTAAGTTAATATGATTAGTGCCAAGTATTCTGGATATTGTAGTGATATGTCTTTAAATCTACAAAGACACAATCCAAATTGAGTATTAAAAAGAATATAAAAAATAAACACAATATGAGACAGTTATGCTACGAGAAGATTACCATGTACCATAACCTTAGGAATGAAGAAACATTTGAGTTGAGCTTTTAAGTAGACTTTACCACGTGTAGGATGTGGAACAGATATTTAGGACAAAGGTACACCTCCAGCAAAGGTATGAGAATGGTTAAGATGGGACTTTCACAGGGAATAATGGAATAAAGTGAATGAAAGTAGCAGTGAGAACATAAATACAGAGACACCATTTGTAAAAGACATTGAGAGCCAGGTTACCAATTTAGATGATATGTTTTAGCCCACTGGCTGAAGGATTTTTTAAATGGCTGTAACATAAATGGAATTATGTTTGAAAAACTTGCATTACCGTGAGTTCAGTTTGAACAGGGAAAGACAGGAGGTCTTGACCAGTTAGACCCTATTGTAACTGGAAGGGTGATGCCAATTAGAATGAACTTGGAGGAATGAAACCAAGAGAACGGCAGGGAAGTGCTACAAGCGAAGAACAGATGGAATTTTTCTCTGCAAGTGCACAGTATCTATAAAGTCATAATAATGTACAACTGTAATGTAATTTATCATTTAGTTGTTTTCATTTTACAACTAACTGATAAATTATAGAAAATCATCTGTTACAAAAGAAGTAAAAGTCAAAATAATGACATTGTCAGCAGAAATGAGGCTGCAGAGGGGAATTAAGTGAAGGGAAAGCTGTGAGCACTAATGTCCTTGCCTCTTGGTAGGAGGGAAGCACCTTCTTGTCTGGTGAAGCAGAAAGCCAGGGTCTGAGTTGGGTGATCCAAGTACTACAATCAGCACGGAAGGAACTGAAGTTAATATTGACATGAGGTGGGGTAAGGTAGGGAAGAAGGGATGGTGTGCATGACATAAACCACCTGAGGAAGTCAACAGAAAACATCTAAAGTTAATAAATTCAGAAATAATAGCACAAAAGAGTATGTCCTCAATGTTCATCCACCTAGCTATAAATGTCTCTAGTTTCTCATTCTTTATGGCTGAGTAGTACTTCATTTATTTTTAAAAATCACACACACCTTCTTTATCCAGTTGATGGGTAATTGTGCTGTTTCCAAGTTTTAGATATTACAGACTGTGCCATTATAAACATGGATGAGCATATGCCACTGTGCTATGATTCTTTTAATTCTTTTGGGAAGATACCCAGCAGAATAGCTGGATCAAATGGGACTTCTAATCCTAGTGGTTTAAGGTATTTGCATATGGATTTTCACAGTGGCTGCACTCCCACCAACAATGAAGAAGAGATCCTTTCTCCCCACATCCCCACCAGCATTTGCTATAGGTTGATTTCTTCATAGCAGCCTTCATGAAATTAATAGGACACACATATGTAAATACCATATAGCTTCTCTGGTGTGATAAACTGAAAGTGTAAATAAGGATCAAATGTATAATTATTATTGTGTAGTAGGAAGGAAAGGTCTAAAGGTATAGGGGAAGTGGGAGGAGTAGGGGAAGTACAAGAAGGGAAAAGAAAAAATAAGAGAAAAGGAAAAAATGGAAACAAAGTCTTTGTAAATAGGGAAGGGTGGAGGAGGTGAAGGGAGGCTAGGGGAGTGGGGAGAAATTAAGTACCAAGATACATCATGTAAAGGTACAAGATCCCAATGATGAAAGTAACTGTATGGTATGATTAAAATGTACCAATAAAAATAAATAAATAAATAAATAATAGCTCATGTTTTTGGACCCTCTGTCAAAGGTCAGGTGACTAGATGTGTCTAGAGATGCTCCTGCAACCTCTATTATATTCCATCGACCCACATGTCTGTTTTTACGCCAGTACCATGCAGTTTTTTATTACTATAACTTTATAATGACAAAAGGGCCAGAAAATATGCACTGGAGGAAAGAGAGTCTTTTTAGCAATGTGCTAGAAAACTGTTTATCCACATGAATCTAGACCCATACCTGTAATGATGTAGTAAACTATAATCAAAATGGCTCAAAGATATAAATATTAAAACAGAAAAACTTAACCTGCTAGAAGACAATTTAGGTAAGACTCGAAGTCATAGGTGTAGGCAATAACTTTCCTAGCAGAATCCCAGTTGTATACAAAATACCATACAGAACCAACAAACTGGATCATATTGAATTTAAAAACTTTTGCACAGCAACACAAATGATCAACATAATGAAGAGATAACCTACAGAAAAGGAAAAAAATTTACCAGTTACACATTGAGCAGTGGATTAATATCCAAAATATACAAAGAATTCAAAAAAATTAGACCTTCCCCCAAATAAGAGACTTAATAAAAACTGAACAACTAAAATCAATAAACATTTCTTAGAAGAAAAAAGAATTACTTATAAACACAATAAAAATATTCATCATCACTGGTCATGAAAGAAACGCAACTTAAAACATTAAGATTCCATCTTACTCCAGAAAAAATGGCAATCATCAAGAAATCTAATAGTGATAAATGCTGATGAGGCTGTGGGGGAAAAACTCTTACACATTGTTGATTGGAATGTAAACTAATATATCACCATGGAAACCAATATGAAGATTCCTTTAAAATTTTAAAATAGAAATTCCATTCAGTGCAGCTATTGCCCTCAGGCGTCTTCCCCAAAGAGATAAAGACATCATATTGCAGTGTTGCATGCGTTTCCATGCTTATAACAGCACAATTCATAATAGCTAAATCAGAAGCAACCTATAAGTCCATCAACAGATGAATGGATAAAGAAAATGTGGTATTAGGGCCGGGGATTTAGCTCAGTGGTGCCACCATCTGCCCTGCAAGTGCAAAGTCCTGAGTTCGATCTCCAGTACAAAAAAACAAACAAACAAACAAAAAATGGATATAGAAAACGTGGTATTTACATACAATGGACAATCACTCTGCCATAAAAAGGAATAAACTTGAGTCATCTGTGGGAAAATGGATGTACCTTGAATCCAGAATAAGTGGAAGAAATCAGACACAGGAGCTTAAAAATCAAATGATTTCTCTTATCTGAAAAACTCATAGTAGAAATAAATTAAAGAGCAAAACAAAAGGCAGTCACTAGCAAATAGGGAGACAAAGCTTTGGCAAGGGGAATGGGGACTACAAGATGGAGAAATGGCAGGTGAAGGGAACATAAAAAGGAATAAGACATGTCATGTCCATGTACTAACTACCCAGAATGAATGCATTCACAATGTATTGTAAACATGTGCTAATAAAACAAAATTTTAAAAATAGCAGCACAAAGATACTGTTTGGGACTATGCATGAAAGGAAGGGTTGGTGAGCAAAGCTGGGAATGTGGCAAGAAGCTCTTATATTTTATCACAAATTCTTTTATAACCATTTGGTTTTTAACCACATGCATACATTACTTCAATTACAAATATAAATTAAAAATAAAACGGTAATTGACACAATCTGGCAGCAGTTTTAGCCAAAAGGGCAAAGTGAGAGGTTGATGCTTTCCATAACTAATCTACTGAGAATTTCATGAGTGAAACATTCACATATGCTGAGGAGATCGGGTGCAGGAAAGATTTTAGAGCAAGGTAAAACGTGAAGTTTTGTTCCACTCATAAAATAAGTTAAAATCAGCCTCAATGCAGTCATGGAAAATGCTACATAGCATGGTAGTCAAACATTAAGGTTGGTCCAATGAATTGCTGGAGAAAATTAAATGATTCAGTGAAAGTATGTGTGGAAGGCAGCAACTTGCTTAGAGTTTCAGACCAGGATAACCCGACTTGACCTCAGAAAAACAAGACATTGAATGATCACATAATAGCTGGACTAAAGGGAAATCTGTGCTTTTGCCTGTGTTGTATTCAATAAGTCTAGCCTAATTTAAGTTAATAGAAGACAAAAGCACAGAGAAAGAAAAGACAAAAAGAAGCATTGTACACTTTAACTAAGTGTATAAAAATTATAGCATTGCTTAATAAAAAGCACCTACTATTTGAATCATTTTTAAAATAAGTAAATACAAATGTAAAAGTCATCAACTAATAATAAATACCAGAAAGCAACCTTTGTCAAAATTTGGAATATTATAAATTTCCATTAGACTGCTACCCTTAATAGCATGTTGTTCACCTAACTTTCAATTATCAATCAAAATGGCCCCAAACTAAATTTTCTGTATAGACACAAATCAGCTGATGTAAAGTTTTGACATATTAACTGAACATCTTTTTTGTCCTGAAAATTAAAAAGTCCTTTATTTTATGAAGAAAATATGAGAGATAAGGAACATTATTAAGGGAAGATATATTTTTGCAACCAGAATGATTGTCACGACCAAAGTCAACTTCCTTCTTAAAACACTTCAACAGTGGAAAAAAGAGACTGACTTCAGTTTTTGATATTGAACTATAGATAGCTTTAAAGTTCTAACCCTCCTCCTTCCTCTCTTTTCCTCTTCTACCCCATGTCTGGGAAAGCAGACAAGACAGCCTGAGCACTTCCTCCCCTGCTTCTGGCAGAGTTCAAAACGTACAACCCGGCTGGTCAGTAGAATTCTTCACCCCATCCTGCCCTCTTAGCCAGGATGAAACCAAATCATTCACATCTTTTACTGAAATCATTTTGGGGTGTATTTGGTGCCTACCCTCCTCTCCCCAGAGAGCCTCGTTGTGTGTGTGATAATCTCTCTCATTCTCTCTCATTTGTCATGCCTGGGACATCTTTAGTCTTGACATCCAAATCACTAAGAGGCTGGGGCTCATCTACCAGGCCGCCGTAAGTGGAGTCCCATTGTCCTCATGATAGAGAGAAAGTAATAATAACAGCTAGCACATAACTTAGGCTTGCTGTTTCTCTGATATTGTCCTAGGTCTTTACATTTATCAGTTCATTTAAACTACATGAAAATTTCAGGAAGTAGCTATTACTATTGTGAAATCCATAGTACAGTTGATGACACAAAGCTTCAGAAAGGTTGAGCAATGTGTCTGATGTCACATAGCTAGGAAGAAACAGAGCAGGAAACCAGACTCCCTGCTCTCACCCACTTCCTTGTAATGTTGCCCCTCTGATATACAAATGGCCTGTGAAGACTTGGAAATCCTGCTTTTGTATACTTTTTCAGATGGATGCAGATACTCACACTGCTTCCCCGGCACTAGGCCTTATCTCTGTTTCCTCCCCTCGTTTGCAAAGCTGCTCTTATTCACTCTTTTTTTATTCACTAAGCTTATTGGTACATTTTAAGTACATGATATGATGGCATGCATCATTGGGGATTTGTACCTTACATAATATATCTTGGTTCTTAGGTTTTTCCCCACTCCTCTGCCCTCCCTTCAATCCCTCCTCCCGTCCCCATTTACAAAGACTTTGTGTCCATTCTCTCCTTTTTTCATTTATTTTGCTTTCCCTTCTTTCCTTTCCCCCACCTCTTCCACTATCCCTTCCCCTTTGGATCTGTTCTTCCTATTTTACATTATTTATTATACATTTTTGATCCTCATTTACACTTTTACACCAGAGAAACTATTCTGTATTTACATCTGTGTCCTATTTATTTCACTTAAGACTATGATCTCAGTATGCATCCATTTACTCATAAATGTCTCTAGTTTCTCACTCATTATGGCTGAGTAGTACTTCACTTTATTTTTTTTAAAACACACAAATTCTTTATCAAGTCTCCAACTGATGGGCAATTGGGCTGTTTCCAAGTTTTAGCTTTTACAAACTGTGCTACTATAAACGTGGGTGAGCATATATCACTGTGGTGTGATGCTTTTAATTCTTTTGGAAAGATCCCCAGCAGGGGAATAGCTGGGTCAAATGGGACTTCCAATTCTAGGGTTTTGAGCTATCTCCATACTGATTTCCACAGTGATTACACCAGTCTACACTCCTGCCAACAGTGAAACACTGAACCGGCTGGAAGAGAGGTTAGACAGAACTCTTGAAGACATCAGCTTAGGAAAAGACTTCATGAACAAAACCTCAGTCACACATAGACTAGCACAAAGAACCAACAACTGGGATCTCATTGGAGTCACTCTTAATCTATCAAGAAGACATTGACTACCTGCTCCCCACTTATTTACCCAAGTAACTCAAATCTTTTGATTATAAGCTTTACATTGTGCCATGTGCCTCTCATTTACTCTGTTACCAGTGTACCTTTATTAGTGTGATTGTCTGACTGTTTTTCTCTGTAGCAAAGCATAAATTCAGTGAAAGAAGGAGCTGTGCATATTTTTTACTAATTATTACCCTTCGGCAATGCTTGGCATCCAAACAGTCCTCTGTAAGTGTTATATTTGATAAATAATTGAAACACAGACATCTTCATTTCAGACAGTCATGTAGATTTCCCATAACTGGATTTGCCTCTTTACTTTAGGAGGCATTTGTAAGCAATGTAGTGGATCAGTGCAGTTTCTCCTACTCTAGAACTGTAATCATCACTGTCACATGGGGTTTTGTATGTATCTCTTCTCCCTAAGTGCCTTTTAACTCTTCTATAAAGTATTCACACACTTTAGAAATGCCTGACTTTGGAGGTCCTCAGAGCACCACCTGGCGGAGTAGGACAGAGGCCAAGCCCACCACTGCTGAGTTGCCCACAATATGCTCACCTTCTGCCTTTGTCCAGGAAAATAGGGGCTTATGTTTGTGCACAAGTGGATGGTTCCAATGTGCTGGGATTGCTCCACAAACACATCAGATTGTTTGGCTTTTAGCTGATTTCCTTCCGTAGTGGATTGAAAAATCTGGAAACAGAGGAAAGTTAAGATAGGGGTTAAATTTAATTGAGAGTTCTGTACCTTTCGAGTGTTTTTCATATTTATATTTAATGCATACATCTCTTTGAAGTCCACTAATATCATCTCCCCTTTCTGCATGAGAACTGAAGAACCTGAGTGAAGTTGCCTAGTATACGATCTGTACCATCTCAGAATGATGACTTCATCCTATCTTCTAAATCCAAAACAGAGGAATCACATTGTGTCAGACCATAAGGAACTAAATACTTTACTTCTGTAATGTAACTTTCTGGACTCATGAACAAACTCATTTAAAGTACCTTTTAGAGTGCTTTGAAGATATATTTTTACCTATTAAAAGACAAACCTTCCCTGTTATCTTGAAATGTTTTAAATTAATAATTGCTAAATAAGAGACATATGGCCTAATTGCTGAAGGTCATTTTTGCAGATGATTAAAAAGTACTGTATATGAATGAGTAATTCTCTTGAAATAAAAATAGAAATCCACATTTAACTCTTTGGTATTAGGAAGGAAGAAACAAATAAGGGGGAATGAAAATAAAAGCTTATGATATTCAGAAACAGAAGGGAGTAATAACATGACATGGAACATTCAAATATTGGAGAGAAAGTAGAGAGAGGGAGGGAGGGAGGGAAAAGAAAAGAAATTTGGATCTCTAAATTATGAGAGATCCCCATAGTCTCGTGGAGTAAGTGGAAATCAGCAAATGTGTACTGTGAGGGCAGGAGACAGCCTGATGGTCACAGAGATTCTCAACTGAGACTCTCAGAAAGAGGCTGGAATGGACTAGGAGAACAAGTCTTTGAAGGACTGGCTAGTATGTGCTAATATCACCAGGGAAACCAAAAAGCAAGAATTAGGATCACTTTCTGTGCTCTTCTGCTGCTGCTAAAAAAAAGGTGCCATGTACCCTGAGGGTCACATGGTAGATGCCTAAATATCCCCTGAATGTATATCACTCAATCACTTTGCCTTTTCAATAAAGGAAAACAGAAAAAAAGAGAGACACCGAGACCAACACCTCTCATCACTCTGGCCTTGGGATGATAGATGAGTAGATGTATGCTGTTTGCTAAAGAACAGTAATGCACAGCTCAGTCTGAGTGTAACACCAGAGGAATCTGGGTAGATAATTAATCAGTTCTAGGCCACCCCACACAGGCCCAGTAGCGAGGCTTTTGTTTCTTTACTTATTTTTGTATCTGCTTACTAATGACAAAGATAATATTCTTGGCTTTTGAGAAAGTTATGGCACATAAGGGATCTCTATTCAATACAAGATAAACTATAGACAAAAGTTTGTGTTCATGTAATAAAATTCATGTAGAAGTCATAAAACATGAAGAGCAATCAAGGTTTGATTTAGAATAACTATTTTTCTCCATTATCCTCTTTAACTACAAACGTCTAATATATGGAAAATTTATAGTAATGTGAATGTGTATAATAATGTGAGGAAGGAATCAAACTAAAAATCATCAAGACAAAGACTTTCTTTTAAAAATAGCACTGTGTATAATTAAATGTGACACTGAAATTCTAAATAGGAATTTGTTTACTTGTTGGTTATGCAACTTGAACCGTGGAGATGCTTCTCCCTCAGAGAAACCTTTAAAACAGCGGAGTGAATGAATGCAGCTTTCACACTCAGCCATTGCAGCAGCAAGGAAATTCTGGAGCTAAAGACTTCTGCGAGAGTTCAGGGAAAACATCTTGTTCTTCACATCTAGTGCTTCCAAGAGCAGGGACATCTTAGAATATATATCTGTATGTTACTTATGTTCTGCTACGGAGAGCACTATGCCTGTGGTCATGGACAAGCAGTCAGATGTAAGGAGCAAGCCTGCAGAGCCCAAATACCGTACCTAAATGCAGGTTTCTTTTAGTAGTCTGGGGAGAAATTCCCAGGTGGAATCAGCAAAGGAACATAACAGTGAACCTTCAAACAGCTGACATTTTAATGCCTGCCTGATGATAATGAAACCTTCTCGTCAGAAGCTCTTCAGCTGTCCCTCTCACTCGGCCCTGACCTTCTCCACTCAGCTTAACTGTCTTTCCTAGCTCTCTGTACCAAATTTTGTTACTCTTGTTTTATTGTTTGGGGGAATGGAGTGGGGGAAGGAGGTGTCAACAGTAGGAAGACGAAAGAAAATACTAAGTGGAAAAATTACCTTTAAATTACCATAATACTAAATGATAAGTGAGTTTATGTCAAAACTTGCCTACATCTGAAACAGTGACATTTTTTGCACGTACGGTCAGTTGTATAGTTAGTTTGTGCAGTGTGTGTGTATGTGTGTGTGCCTCTGCGAACCTCCAAAATGCAAGGGTGGTATTTTCATAAATGTCTATTTTATTCCTCTGCTGTGGGCTCTACGGTTTTGGAAATCTAGTAAAATTTGCAGAAAAACAAACTGGACCTATACAGGTGAGACTGCTTAATGCCTAGCAAATCTGTAGAACAAGACTCTCTGAGCACTGGAAGATTTCGATTGTAGGTGGATTGAGAGGATCCAGAATTAGGCCCTAATAGCTTCCCTTGGGTGTGACTTAACTGCAGGGCAGCCACTTTCGATCACTTCTGATGTTTCATCAGCCTCTGCATGATTCTTATTTCCTCTATATTCATTCTCATGCTCATAGACTACTCATTACGCCTAACCCCATCTGCATATTTGAATTGGGAATACATTTTATACAGTAGGAAAGAAATATTCATGCCCCATCATCAAGGTTTAAGCAAAAGGTGCTAAGGCAGGTTAAGTTCTACAGAATCTGAAGGAATTTACCTCAATAGCAGTAGAATAATATGATCCAGATCGTCTGCAAACATCTTTAGTTACCTACCTATATGAGAAGAGTAGCCAACTTAACTGGTATCACTGGAAGGAGAAAGAAAAGATGTCCCTACTCACAAAAATCTTTTCACAATTAATACATACATCCTTCCTCATAGCCTCACGAATGGGCTGAGCATAAATGAGTCTTTCTCCCCCTCAATGTCTGAGGTGAGCTTTGAAAGTACAATGGGTGCAGGGCACCCTGAGAGTCTGTTGTGGAGAAATAGTCCTTTCCATCTTCCTGGTTTCATCACAAAAGACAGGATGGTCTTTGGGGCCAGCAACACCAACCCCTTCCCAGACATTCCCCGCCATAAGTTTTTAAGAAATTCCTTTAAAGGATATTGTTTATGAATTTGAAGTTATTTGGTAGGTCACAGATTTTTCTATTGGCCCATTACAGAATGGTTATTAAAGGAAACTACTATATTATAATTCTTTGGTCTCAAGCAAATAAAGTGTGTTCTTTATCTCTCAGGAATCTAATCATATGATAGGTGCAGTGTTAAGGACTAATTATACTAAATAATGGGGCATAACTCAAAAGAGAGACTACATCTATTATATAGAATTCCCTAAAGAAACATTAGAAATTTTATATGCATTGATTGCTAGTTAGCATTAGAAAGACATTTATGAGGTGACTCCACCAAAGCCATGACTGTTTGCATTAGCAAGAAAGCAACATAAGCTAACTGATAAGAATGCAGTGATATAATGAGATTAATACAGTTATGTCTGTTAATTAATGTCTTCCATCTGTCAAAAGAAGATGTCTTTTAGGAGCCAAACTTATTTTACTGATTAAAAATTAGAATCCATCTTGTAAAACTGCAGTGGACCTTCCCTTGATCTAATTAAATGGAGAGTTTGCATACTCAAAACTTGTGCTCCTCCAACATGAATTAGCATATTCATAAATGAGATAGATGGCTATTTTGCAATTAACATGGGACAAGGAGAATAAAGCCTAATTAGTAAACATGCTTTCTTTATTAACTTGCAGGTCAAGTTCTGTTTTATTATAAACCAATAGTGATAGAACAGAGTAAATTTTTTCAAAGAAAAAGTATTGGCTCTGATATTATGTGGCAATCTATCACAGAAATATGACTTGTTTCTTCATTTCCAGACACCTGTTAGCTCAAAACCAGACGTATATACAAACTGCTGTTTTATTATGCCCAACTGGAGAATTTCAGCCTGAAGCAGTTTTATGGGTTTCCTGAAAAAGCCTAATTTTATACTTATAACCCTAAAAGCATTTTTACACTACATGTAAGAAACCAGAGACTCTTGATCCTATGGTGATATGCTTTTTTCAGGGTTGTGCTCATTGGATTTGCTTTTCGTGTAAAAAAGAAATCCCAACTAGATTGCACACCAAGCATAAATGTCTTTCTTCCAAACTAGGTTCCTGTTTAGGAGCATATAATTACTTTAGTTAGTTAGTTGATCCAAATAATTCCTAACACATGATGCCAACAATCTCCTCCCTTGACCTCTGAGTGCATTATAGCTCATGCTATCCTGTCTTTTTAGGTCCCAAATGAAGCCAGAGTCCCTCAGAAATGCAGAGAAGCGTGTGGACAGAGAAGTCTCCCATCCCCAGAACTTGTGAGCTCCTACCTATAGGTCAGGCCAGGGCATCCAGGAGACTTAGGTCAAGAAGTTCCATACGGAAGTAAATGCTGCAGGGACAATCTTTCATGGTCCCAGGGAAGACTCAAATGTAAGACTGCCAGAATCACCTGAGGCACACAACAGTCTTTAGGGTCAGAGACTGCTGGGCATCAGAGAGAATGTAGGTCATATAAATTATAAGCCCAACCGCTCTACAGCACTCTTAGATGAGCAAATTTTCTGTTTGTGTGAGCTTCACGATGAAGACACTACTGCTCAACTCTATGCTTTCTGCCCCAAAGCTGCTGCTCTTCTTGCCTTCATTTTCTTTTTTGTTGTTGTTGTTTTTTGTTTTGTTTTGTTTTTTCCTGCCTTTTCTAAAGACTACTCTTTTCTACATTCTTCACAGACCAGTCCAAACTACCTATGTATTATTGTTATTCATATGTAATATTTCTGTCACACGAATTCTTTATCATTCTTATTTAGTGCTTGCTAAGATTTTCTTCTCCATTAGACTATAGAAATAAGGAATTTGGCACTTCTTGTTTAAATTGTCTACTAACTGTGTGATCTTAGAAATGTCTGTCCTGGGCTTTAGTTTCTTCATCTGTGTAATGAGGATAATGATGGTACCTACTTAACCGACAGAATTTTTTAGAGGAATTTAATGGAATACCGAGTAGATATCAAATATTTGCTGTTGATATTATTACTTGAAATGTCCAGGTTAGCATTTGACACCTATTTATTTCTCAACAAATTATTATTGACTTAATAATTTTTGGTGAGGTAGATCCTAGGTATTTTTCAGTCCAAAGGATTCTACATGCAATGACAAGTATCTACTGAGTATGTATTGATACTCAGTGATGAAATTTGGAGTAGGCGTTTCTCTTTCCAGTCTGTCTGGATTCGATGCAGTACAGAAGCTATGTAGGCAGCTATGGAAATAATGTGTCATTTCCATACATTATATGGAATACAATACATGGGAAGGGAAAAAATGTATTAGCAAAGTTAGTGCAATAATAAGTGGGTTAGCTCCATCCTTTCAGAACATAGCACACAGTTTAGTTCATTTAAGTGAACAGCTTTAAGTTCATATGTTTTATACCACAATTTAATTTTCCTACTTATAAGAACAACCCTTCTTTGCTGAAGTTGTCTACTGCTGATCAGAATATTCTTTTGAAAGTATTTTAGGACAAGGGTCAGGTAGTGTCGTACCAAGTTTCCAACCTCTAACAGGCATGAAATATTCATAAATTTCTATTCAGATGTGGCTGGTTCCATGGTCTCAACCCTTCTCTTTACATTCTAATTCAACATGAAAGTTTATCTTTAGGTAGCCAATCTTTTTTCAGTGATAAAGGTCAATGATGACCTTGTGTTACTGACAGTTATCACTACTATCCAGGATTCACTTAATATATATCCAGCAACTGAACACTGTGAATAACTGTGGCTGAAAACTCACATGGGTAAAATTTATATGCAAAATGAGAAGAAAGCATCAACTTTCCCTCCTGTTACCTTTATTTATTTGAACAAATGTCATGAGAGAAAGAGTCTTAGACTTAATCTCCTTCAATCAATGTCAGCTACATTACAACTTAATGGGAGTTTATACTGCATAATATTATTTTCTTTGTATGAACCATTTTCTGACACCTTGTATTTAGTTAAATGATTTATCCATGTACATTTTATATGAGTATAAATATGAGAAATGGTTTCTGCTTTATTCAGCGGGATACGGAAGCAACTCTAAAGCATAAAGTCAATTGGCTTAGCCACTCAGGCCCTAATGTCAACACAAGTTACATATATGTACAAAGAAAGTCTATCTGAATAGCAACAGTGACATGAAGTAATACATATTTTATTACATCTATTTTAATGGAAATGAAGAATGCTCTATCTCCCATCATGCCTTCCTACTGATAAGTAAGTCCTTGCTTTCAATGACATGCATACCATCACAGGATTATCACAAGATGCTTACTTTTTGCCTCTTTGAAGGTGATAACTCCAGGTAAAGATTATGGAGGTGCTGTGGAATTTATAACAGGGGTCTTAGTCCAGTTTGTAAGTGGCCACCTACTTCACAAGCACAAGGACCTGAGTTTGATCCCCAATACTAAAAAACAATTCTTTTGCCCAAAAACAATTTTGTTGATTGTATATAGCTTATATTTTTGTAAACGTGGACCAAATCTGTGCTGTTTTTTGTTTTTAGGTTGTTAAACGAAAACTGACCAAATTTGAGTTCAAATTTATAAAAATGATGATTCCCAAGAAAAAAATACACAACCAGGAAATCTTACAGATTCTATGATCTGGTATTCATTATTTGTAGAGGGGTTTTTTATTGTTTATTGGTACTTTTTAAGTATACAGGACTGCTACATTTATCATTGGGATCTTGTATCTTTACATGATGTATCTTGCTTATTTTTTCCCCATATCCCTGCCCTCCCTTCATCCCCTCCACCCATTCCTATTTACAAACACTTTGTTTCCATTTTTTTCTTTTCTCAGATTTTTTTCTTTTCCCCTTTCCTTTTCCCTGCCTTTCCCACTTCCCCTACTCCTTTAGCCCTTTTCTTTGTATTTCACATTATCAATTATACAATTTGAACCTTTATTTACACTTTTAGTTTGTCACACAGCGAAACTATTTGGTATTTACACGTGTGTCCTATTTACTTCACTTAAGAGAATGGCTTCGATATGCATCCATTTAATTATAAATGTCTCTAGTTTCTCATGCTTTACAGCTGAGTAGTACTCCATTTTATAGAAAAATGATATCTTTATCCAATCACCAGTTGATGGGCAACTGGGCTGCTTCCAAGTTTGAGCTATTACAAACGTTGCCACTATAAACATGGGTATAGAGGTTTTATTTGTTTAGCGTTTCTGTTTTTTGTGATTTGTGATTTAAATATTTTATTCTTTTTTTAAAACCAAGACTGCAGAACATCCTATCTATTCTGGTTTGTTGTTGTTTTATTAAAATTATATTTTTTAGTTGTCTTGATCATTTTCATTATAATGATATTGTATCTGTTTGAAGAAAATACAGTAGCTCATCAGGAATGAAGCTTTTGTCTGCTGTAGAGAGTACACAATCCAACTAGCATCAGAAAGACATGAGGCCAATTCCAGTCTCATTGATTCAGATACATTTTATTTCCCATGATCGTTCATGAAGCATCAGACCATTTCCTTTTTTTTTTTTCTTGGCACATGATCAACTAGATTAAGTCCAGATGAAGTACAGCCTAACATCAACGCAACTTTGACCAAACAAAAGTAATTTGAAAAGTTATATATGTGTGTGTGTGTGTGTGTGTGTGTATGTATTATATATATATATACACACATATATATATTAAAAACAACTACAAAATCCTGTATATGTAAATTTTCTTTATTTAAATAATATGCTCTCAGTGTCTGTGCAAATCACAACATACATGCCAGATTTTCTGTGAAGTTTTTTGCTCTCCACCCGGGCAGAATTAATTGCTTCTGCATCCGGATCCTCACAACAGGGTATGTATTATATATATATACACACACATATATATATTAAAAACAACTACAAAATCCTGTATATGTAAATTTTCTTTATTTAAATAATATGCTCTCAGTGTCTGTGCAAATCACAACATACATGCCAGATTCACTGTGAAGTTTTTTGCTCTCCACCCGGGCAGAATTAATTGCTTCTGCATCCGGATCCTCACAACAGGGTTCTTGTACTTCTAGCTAACACATTTTTCATTCCTCGTTGATCTAAAATTGATGGTGCACATATCTGGCTCTTACCCTGAATCACAAGCTCCTTAGTGGCAGATTCTATGCAGCAACCAGTGTTTATGCTCCAGTCAGCTCCTAGAGCAGTACTGCCCTCTTCTAGAGAACTCTCACACAGGTATTCTGCCTTCTGTCTTCTACTAGACTTAGTCCTTTGAAGTTCTTACTCCTTCATTCGTTCCCTGGCTTCTTATCACACAAATGATACAGTAAATGCTTGCTGAACAATGAATAAACAACTAAATAATTTCTACAACTGTTTGCCGAGGCTTAAGGAAAGTGCCACAATGTTAGCTATGCTATTTCTCCCCTCCCGAAAGCTAAGAGGTAAGTGAGCAACTGAATAGTGGAGTGGAAGGCCAGAGACTTTTTATCGGATCAAGTTTACTGTTCCATGAATTATCTATTACCTTTAGTTTTGTTTTCATTGTTGCTGTCGTTTTTTTGTTTTGTTTATACTGGGGATTGAACTCAGGACCTTGCGCTTATGAGGCAGGCAGCAGAAACACTGAGCTAAATCCCCAGCCCAACCCCTAGTTTGATAAACTTTCTAGTAACAAATGTGCCTTTAACCAGTACAGAGACCCTGAGAACTCAAAAAAGGTTTTACTTGGCTTCAAGTTCCCTAATGCAGGGGCCATACAAAAAGAATATTGCCTAATCTTATGAGTATGCCTTCCCCAGGAGAGCACTCTCGGGTCAGTCAGTGCTCCGACTCCGTCTCTGAAACTCCTTGCTCAGGGATCCTTAACACAACTTCACTGTGAAAGGCGATGGGCTCAGGGTAGAGCGCCACTTCCACAGCATGAGCCTCAGCCCTTTCCCTGGGAACCCTGCCTCCTGAGCAGAGCTTCAATCCTCAGGTAGCCCCTCCAGGTTGCCGAAGGGCAGGTGTAATGCCGAGCCTCTCACCTTCTCTGAAGGTAGAAGTCTCTCCCCCTCTGTTTCCCACCCTGCTCTTTTCAGCAGCAGTAACACATGCTTAGGAATGAAATCATCTGCCTTGCCTCTGTTGTAGGAAATTCAAGAACCATATTTTGAAGGATGCATAGGGGGCTGCAGACTATATGTAACTGCAAGTCTGCAAAGCCACTCGCATTTCATAGGGCAGCAGGATTTCAGAGTAAACCAAGCTGGCTATATAACCTCCATGCTGAAGCAACCAGGTAGCAGAGAGTTAAAACACTTGCTCATTGGTTTTCCCAGATCCTATTTTAATTTTGCTCCCTCTTTTTGGACAGCTCTGTGAAGGCAGTCTGGTTCGCTGCCTCGCCATACTAATGAGACTCATCCATCTGCCTCTGTCATTGCCAGCCTCTCCTTTCTGCTGAAAGTCAGAGATGAACGCTCAGGACAGGTCCCTTCTAGGCTGCAGTACTTAATCATTTCTAAACACGCTAGATGGCCTCAGGCAGTGAAGGCAACAAGCATTTAACCCAGGCTTGGCAGCTCTGGTTTCCCCACACTCTGCCTGAGAGCTCTGATAATGAAAAGTTGCTGTGCTTTTACTCTCCACTTAACCAGATGCTCTTTGCTTCTTGGGGAGAAAGGTTAAATAGATATGAGAACCCATGCTAGTTTTGAAGGTTTTTATTAGCAGTCCTTATAGCAGAGAGAGAAGAGAATGCTGTAGTTCCTGATCCATTCGTCCCTTGGGATTCATATTTAGGCTTGTGTCCTTCCTTTTTACTAAGAGAATGATGTCTTTAGCCATCATGCTTTTGCCATATGTTTCATGGCACAGGAGTTAACACAAGCAGATTGAATCTCTGCCATTTAATTATTTAAAGTTTTGTTTTTATGTAAAGAATGGACCAATAAGACCATATCAGTGTTACTTCACAGTGGACACACCTTTATTAACAATGTAGATTAAACATTTTTTTCAGAATGACTAAGGTCTCTGATTTATTTTTCCACTCCATCTACTGCTCCATATGTCTGTGGAATCTGCTTTTTTCCCAGAGCTCATGTTAGTATAAAGCAATTGTCTGGGATGTGTAAGAATTAAGTATCCCATCATTCAGGCTAGACATGCAATTAGAAGAGTTGCACTAATTTTCACTGCTGAGACCCTGTCACTTTAATTTATCCTTACTTTCCTGCATTTAGGCCTTCTCTAGTTGGAGGCCACGGATTTTATATAGTTTCAGTTAATGGTGCTTTGATGTAAGAACTAGAGTACATATAAGATTTGGAAAAAAGAATTGGGGGCTTACTTAGAGTTGTCTAAAAGAAACAAAAGCCTTGTGTTAAGAAACACACATTGTCTATGATTTTACCACGCTAGAAACAATAGTGGAAAAGAGATTTTACATCAAGGAATGATCACTGAGTTATAACATCAATACTCAGATATTACCTCATCATTGTCTCGCTAATGTTTTTTCTGAAATATTGTTCCTCATTTTTTTCTGATCAATATATTAAATAACTATTTACCTGAAAGCTTAAACTATCATCTTAAAAGAAGTGCTGGAATTTAATTATTGACCTTTTCTTCCATAGGGATATAAAAATTCTGTCAAGCTAACTTTATAGCCATCATCAACATCTCTTTGTATGAATTGCAGGCAGACAAACATAAAAATGCGTGGACTGTTCTCATGAAAAAGTAGGAAATATCCCTTCCTTAATATTTCCCCTCAGAGAGATGATAAATCCTATGTGGACCAATGTTTGGACTTTCTGATACCTGGCATGCTTTGAACCAGTCCCCAGAAACTGAAAAACTCCCACAGCCCACGCTAATTTCACTTTCAGTTGAGGTGGCAGAATTCAATCTTCAAGAAGCTCTAAAATCAAGTATCCAAAGGGAGCAAAACTTGTCATGGTTTTGATAGAAATACATGAAGAAGTTTATTTTAAAGTAATTTTGTATTTAGAGAAATACTGGAAATTTGTACAACTAGTTCTTTCCCCAAACTCAATTTTAAACAATGAAAATATGTATTTTTCCTGGAGATTCAGACAAATTGAAAACTTGGGGTGCCAGTTTCCTTCTGACCATATTATTGGATTCCATGACTTTTGATCTAACTTCTAGCTCTGAGATTCTAATATCTACCTCCTCAATCTCTTGGCTTCATTTCCTCTCTCAGAAAAAGAAGTGAATAATGATGACTTCCTCCGTAGATTTTGGTGAAAACAAATACAGGTTAAATACTGTCTTTCATAAACAAACTCTTACCACTTTTTAAAATACATATTCACATAAATAACAGAATCTTCCAAACAGTCACAGAAAAATAAACCCCACAAGAAAGTGTTTAAACTTAAGACATAAAGACCCTAAAAAGGAGCAGATTTAGTGAACAGAAAATCCCTATATAAATGTTAGTCTGACTCATAAAGTGTTGGGCTTTCTGAGAGGACCGAGAGTTTATTGACATTCAGGGCAAAAAAGTAACCAAAAAAAACCTAAAAATTTGTGCGAAAGATGTAAAGTAAAGGTTATATAAGTTGTTAGAACCATCTACATGAAACTTTTAAAATACTTTATAGAATTGTGCTACTTGATCTCATAGGAAATATGATTATCCCATTTTTGATCAACAAATAAATATATGTACTTTATAATATATGTATTATGTGTGTCATTGTATATCATGAACATACGCCTAAAATGTACCAATAAACTCAATAAAAAATGCATGGTATCTATAACCATATTCCTACTTTTAACAGAGAAAATATGCATAGGAATGTGTTTGTTAAACACTCATTCATTCATAATCATTCATGAAACATATAATTTTATGATCATATACCCAGAATAGGCAGGAATGGCATAAATCCATTAAATTGCTAAAACCAAAATGTTCACATATATCCTAGCAGTATTTATGGATACTTGGTCTCTCAAAAGCAAAGTAAACACTAGTTTAAAATAAAGAATGCATTTATGATGTCTGGAAGACAAGCACAATTTTATTGGGAGCAACTCTTACCAAATATGAAACAGGCAATCAGAAATCCAGGTGCTGTTATTTTTAGTAGCTCTGCATGTAAGTTACTTTAGAAGTAACACAATTTAAATGTAGAAAATAAATGGCACTCAAAAAAGTATGATTTCAAAGAAGGGTGCTGTTGAAAGTCTTCCTATAAGGTATTTGCAGCCCCTTAATTCAATGGACTACTTAACAATGGGGAAAATTTAGTATCAAAAGGAAATAAAAAGGCAGGACATGGAGATATTACACATCCTTGAATAATCTTAGAACCTATAGAATCTCAAAATTGAAAAAAAGTAAAAAAAACAAAATATGGCACAATATATTTTCTTGGGTCTTGGTAAAGAATTTGATTGAATTTCATGTGAGAAGAACACAGAACTGTACCCTAGCTCTGCTTGTTTTGTGTATGGTCTGCGCCTCAGTCCCGGTTCTTGGGAACACGAGATGAACAGAATTCGTGTACCTGAACATAGGAACACCACTCCCGAGGTATTGTTGTTCAGGTTGTGTTGCAGAGCCCATCACTTCACAATGAAGGTATTCAGGCACTTCTGTAATTAGAGAAACGGGGGCCTAGGTTTCACATGATTCAAGATTACTGATCGAGGGAGAAGCTGTGCAGATAACATATTTGTCCTGTATATCTATAGTTACTGAGGCATGTATATGTAGAGTTTCTCTGTTCTCTATTGGGGGATTCTCTAACAGGAAATCTCACCCTGGCAATGTGTCAGATGGACTGGAAGGAACAGTGAGAGGTCATTTAGTCGGTCAATTAACAACTATTTATCAACTGCCACAATGTAACAAGCTGGGTATAAGCAGGAATCTATCTTCCTGCCTTGAGGCAAGTCCGCACATCCACTATAGCAGGCACATAGGGCTCCGCTGTTAAGGTCATTTTATTTTACTGATTCAAAAACTTGTTAGTGTATAATGAACTAAATAAACACTTCAACACCATCCAATACAATTCTGTATGCAACTCTCTGCATTATATATATATGTATCTATGATATATATGTACATATGTGTGTATGTATAGATAGATACATAAAACTTGGCATTTCTTCCAGGAGATATGCCAAGATATATTCACAGCTTTATATACACATGTAATTCATGTGTTTCTGTGCATATGGCAGTCAGGGGAATATATCTAATCAGTTGAACATGTTTTATTCCAGATGTTTTTTATCATATTTTCTCACTATCACTAATAAAAAAATCCCCATAGTTGTTCTACTTGGACAGTTTGATTGGTCTTTAATCCCAAACCTCATTGAAAGGAGGAACACAAAACATTTTATGCTCTCCAGAATGTAACAAAAATGTGGGGAGCTCAGCCACTCATGAGGCGCTGTAGACAGAAAGTCCATCTTAACCCAATCTGAGATGCTTTATTTTTTGATAGTTTGCACTTCTTTTAGATTTACCTTTCAATATTCACATCTGTCTACCTGTTCAATGCTACATCTTTCCTTCTCTTTCGTACATATAAAGGCTGAAAACCCCCTTGCTGTCCAACGTAGTTGCCCAGATGGAATTCTGGCCTCTCTCTACTCATCATCATTCTGTCCTCCTTCTCAGTCTTAACATCATTGCTGCCATGTATGATCACACCCAAATTTTATCTTTTGTACAAGTATTCCAAAAGGTCATGCTTTCCACTAAAAACCTGACTTCCAAGTGAGGGTTCTTTATGATTGGATTTCTAGCCCTCTGCCCTTTGATTCCTGTTTTTAATTCCTTCCCTTGTATTCTTTCATCTAAGCAAACTTTTAAATGTCTATGAAATGTAACTGTTTTTGACAAGGTCCCATTTCTGATTCTTCGATTCCATTATCATATGAGTTTAACCTAAATTAAAGTCATAATATGTGTTTAATCTAATTCCCAAAGTTCTCACACTAGATAGAAGACTCCTTCCTTAACTCTCCAGGACACAACTTTACATAAACCTATCCATTCTCTCCATTTTGTACAAAAGTCATTGCTCCTCCCATTCTTATTTTCTATGCAGACAACCTCATCAATCCAGAGAACTATAAAGTCAAGCAAGATGGGTTTCAAATTTTTGCCTTAACCTTTACTATGTGTGTGATGTTGGAAATGGTGAGCTGGTAAATGTTCAGTAACCATCTTTTGTAGCATCTGCCCATTCCCATGGTATAAATTTCCCATCATAACCAATTGCAGTTATCACTGTGACATCACTAAACATAGCAGCTGAAAAAAAGATCAGCATAATTGGCTCTCTCAAGCTTGTACCAATCAAATACAATTACCACTGGATCTTCGACAAGTTGCAAAAATTCTCTAACCCTCAGTTTCATAAATTATAAAGTAAGAAATAGAACAGGACTTGCCTAGTTATATGATTAGAAGATTAAATAAAACACTACCTGAAAAACTGTTATAAGAACGTTTAGAACTTATTCTGCTCATTATGCATTCAAAGAAATTTTTTCTTATCAAGCAGTAGGATGGCTATCATCAAAGACTGTTTTCCAAATATAACTTTTTTGACATAATTTTGATGATTATTATATACTGTAATTAAGTAGGGCTCCTGACTGGTTATCTGAAACATTTGTAACATTACAGCATGAAGGTAACATAACATGGAAATACTCAGATAGAGAATATTACTATATTCAACATATTGCATTAAAAATTAATTCAACCACAACAGTTCATGGTTAATGGGGATTTAAATCTCAGGTAAAGGCAGGTCTTATTCTGATTTCTATGCTCTCCCCTTTGCTCTCAGACATATCCTAAGTGTAACCACACAGGAAGTACAGCTGCAGAGACCTAGCACTTTGTTCCACTTTGAAACCAAAACTTGTGCTCATGATCATGACAACAAAAGGGTAGCCTCCTGTGGTTTCAAATTTATGCAAAGTGAACATTGTAAGAATACAAGATTAATTTAGTTGTTAACCAATGAGAAGAGGAAAAAATGCATTTGTAATTACCTTTCTCTAAAAGTGATCATTTTAAAACCTTACTTTTTACTGGAAGCCTCCCTCTGATGGTTTATTCTCATTCAACTCTGAATCTTGGGTCTCAACACTTCATCTCTGCTCAAATCCAGAATCTTGGTCTACTTCATCCTGATTATAAGCTCAAAAAATGGCCTCAGAAATGAGCTAAGTTTGGGGATGTGTCCCATTCAGACCCCAAATCTCTAACATGGCAGTCAGGAAAAGAAGTTGTGCATAAATTCTGTTATACACCCTGATTTTTATTAGTTTTTCTGCAGAGTAGAGTCTAGAGCTGAGATAATTTTATTTACTGATAGCACAATGTCAGTAGCTTAATCGATAGATATATGTCATAAAGAATGATGTCAACACCTTACCTATTTGACACAGGTTTAGAAGGAGAGAGTATTTCATGAATTAAAAGGAAAACATATCAAATGAGGGTTAATCCTGACACATAGCCCACTATTTAGAGGTGCAGGAGAGAAAGTCTTAGAAATGAAACTCTCTTACATATTTCCTCCAGGGACTCTTCAGGCAATAAAACAATGGCTTGTGAAAAGGACTTTCATTTGGTCCCCTCAAGGAAAAATAATCCTTCCTGAAAATAGTTTGTTTGAACCATGGAATGGTGCTATTTATGAAGACTTAACCTGCATAACAATGTTCTTGGTTTGCTCCATAAAGAAAAAGTTCACCCGATAAAGAAACACCTGAAGGACAGCAGTTCAATAAACTCCAGCCCCCAGGGACACTGGTAAGGTGCCACCTCTTCAAAACGTACACTCTCGGCCACACTTTTCTATCACCTTCCCTGTTAGATTCTCCTTAGGACTCTACCCAAGCCTCAGAGGGACAAGTATGACTTTTCCAGGTTGCCCCTAACTACAATTTGAAGAAACAACTTCTGCTGCTGGCTTTTGTTGTTTCCATTTTCTGTTCTCAAAAAAGAAAATACATTCATCATTTTTATTAACCATACAAAGCCAACCAGTTTTCTCAGGAAGGACACAACCACATTAGTTCTCATGTTGTCTAGCATTTTTTAAGTTATATCTGAAAAACCTCCACTCGGATATCAACATTTGAACTTACCATCTCCGCATTCATTAGACATAAATCTTCCATATCCACGTGAAGTGAGCTAAGTCTTAAGCCACCTTTTTGGCAAGGAAGAACAACATAATCAGGACACTGCCCTGCAGCCCTACCCTGTTTCTGCTCTACTCAGGGACCGATCTTCATTTCAAAGCTCTGTGCAGGCTAGCGTGTGTGCACCTCAATCACTGCTGAAATGTGCATTTCTGTACAGAGAGACAAAGGAGTTGATTTTTACTCCCAAGCCCTTTGCTACTTAAATAAAGTTATTGGCTGCCTAATGAATGTTAGCTGCAGTACTCCCTGTGGTCAGTGGGGCTGTTGTTTAATGAATTGCTTAATGTGCTTGATTACTGTTACAATGTTGAATGAGGAAAAGGCAAGAGAGATTTGAAAGATTCACTGGAGGATATGATGAAAATGAATTGGATCAATAGGAACTTTTTGCTCATCTCTGAACAGCACATTATGGGCTATATTGTTAGAGTTGGAGGATAATGTAATTTTGTGGCTTGTTGTCTTTTTATAATTCAGAAATATAAATCTCCTTCAACAGTGAGTTTTAGGGCTGGCCTTCCTGGAGTTATAAATGATCCCCAGACTCTAGCCCTGGTTACTTACACGGACAGATAAATTAATTAGGAAAACTTTTATGCCAATTACTTTATGCCCTTGGCTTTCATATGTTTCTGAAGAGCAGCAGCTAATTAAAGATATGATTCATAATTACTGGTCGATCGAGTAGTTGAGTAATGGAATCAGGAACTGTTCCAAAGAAAATTATCCATCACATCATTACTAATTGTTACATAATACATAAGGATGTAGAATTCAAATAAAAAATTACTCACTTTGAAAGGTTCATTCAATTTTTAAAATTTAATAATTATAAACATGAAATGAGTTCTTGCAACACTGAAGCACATAAGTAGGAGGTTCTTTCCTTTTTTTTGAAGAAAATATTTCCATTGTATGTACGCAAAACACAAGACCCAAATGATCTCAAGGCTTGTTCTGCCTCTTTCCTAGAAAAAGTAAAATAGAAAGATAATGGTCAAAATGCACTTGTCTTTTCTTCTAGTCTCGCCCTTCCAGCCCCACATCAATGTAAGATTTGGAGGTAGAATTAGAGTGCCCAAATGGGAGGGCCCATTAATGACCACCCGTTGGCATGCACTGGATTAAAAAAGTTCCTAGGACCAGAAAAGCTAAGAATGTTAGTATATGGAAATACTGAATACTGTAATCTCCCCAAAAGAGACAGTTATCAAAAGTTGTATATATCCCAGATCTATCCTAGCTTAGGAAATTGTGGACCTTTGTGTGATAGCACACAAGACCAGATGGATGGAATAATCTCAGACAGAACAGAGCAGATCTTCTTAAGGAAGGAGTAAGGAGAGGACCTCATCTCTAGGCTGTGGCTTGCATTCAGCAAAAATGGGGCCTCTGATCTTTACAAGCAAAAGACTTATGATTTACCTAAACCCATCTTCCACACACCCTGAGTGGCCACCTCAGAAAATTCCTTTGCTCTTGTACTTCTCCCAAGGTTTCCCAGCCTTCCTTCTTTTTCCTGTCTAATCCTATATCGTAAAAGAATAGAAAGTGGACAACAGAAAACTGTCTTAAGAGTACCTAGGCTTGTGGACCACTCATCTCATCTGTAGGGCTGTGTTGCCATAGGACCCTTACAATCAGTACCATCTCCTCTCCCAAAATGCCTTCCTGGCTCCTCTGATTAAATATCTAAGGAACAACAAAAGAAAAACCACATATTCACCTGTTCAAGAAATGTTCATTGCCAGGCACCATGCAGGGTCCTGGAGAGAAAGACAATGAGTTTCTGCTAGTCTCTCAGAGCGGCCACTGTGAGAAGGGCACTTATGGGGTACCACTGCGGTTAAGGTAGATAGCAGGAGGACATCAAGGTCTGGGCTATAATGGACTTCATATAGATCTAGTGGTGAGACAGAATTAAATAAATCAGAGCAACCTTTGCCATATCACTGAAGGCTCCTTGGAGAATGATGACTTTAATTTTAATTTTAATTTTGATGTTGGAAAATAGAGGCATGGAGACAGGATATCCCATCTCTAAGAGCTGAGCTGCACTGAGGGCTGTGTACACATAGACTTAGGATAGCCTGGGAAGAAGCAGCAACAGAAAGCAAAGGCTTCAAGTGGAAAGGGTCAGAAACTAGGAGAGCAAGTACCTCCACACTAGTCTAGAAGCCCAAGAAGCTGAAAAGGAGTTGGGAGGTAGAGTGTGAAAACGTCCGCAGATCCACATGACAGGCATCCAGGATGATCGTGCACCGTGCTCCCACAGTGGAAAGAAGATGCAGACAGAAATGTGAGTAAATACTGGCTGTGGGAAGGCTGGTGTGTATTCTGTTTCCACAGAGAAGCAAGTGCAAATAACATGCATTCAATCTTTAATTAGAAGAATACTTCATGTTTTCCCTCCAGCAGGTCCCACTTATACTGCAAGTAGGTAAGAATTCTTCTGCAGCTGAAGGCACAGACCTCAAGCCCATTTAACTAAAATCTTCTTCTCGAGGAGCAATGGGACTACTTAGCAAGCAATTTCCTTGTTCCCCACTGGCTAAAGTTCCCTCTTAAACAGAAGCAGCTCTCTGTTTTGAGACTGGAGATTTGACCGAGCAGTTTCAGTTGTCTTTGTGTCAGTTTCAAAGCATCAGGCCTTGGCAAGAGCAGCAAGTATCAAGTGCAAAAGAAAGAAGAAAAAAAGAAAAGATTTCAGACACACCACCTGCTGAGTTTTCCCAATTTAGCAAACTTATGTGAGGTCTGGAAAGAGCAAATGAGTGTTGTTATTTTTTTGGAAACCAGATCAACCCTTTATTCACTAGATGACAGTTTCCAAGGGCTGCTCCTACCATTACCATAGAGGATCTGAGGGACACCTGCATGGCCCATTACCACCAATTTAACCAAACTCATCCAATTGTCAGAGAGTGTGTCAGGAATGGGGCTATAAACCTAGTGTCCCGTGTTCTTGCACAACTGCTTGGAAGGCTGTTTGGAAAACGGAATTCTGTGGGCATTAGAAACAATTTCCTTAAACTACAGCAGGGAACCCAAACACACTTCAGACTTCAGTTTTAAATAATGATAAAGTGAGCCATCTAAAAATCACTACCTAACTCCTCTAAAAGCCCAATGCATATATCCTGGGGGGGGCGGAACCTGGCAGTTCCTGTGACTTGACACTCTTGGCTCCTCCCTCCACCCTTCTACCTGGTGAAAGCTCAAACTATTAAGACAGATGAATATCTAGCAGATTTACAGATTTAATTAGTATTCCCTCTACTCTACTCTATGTAAATGAGAAGAGTTGCTACCAGATTGTGCTCTGTGAAGGAACAGATCCCCAGCTCACCACTGATGCGCACTCATCCAGTGCAGATGTGTGAAGCAAAAACTGAGTGGGAGCGAACAATATGTTGCTAGGATTCATGCCCATTGCTGTCGTGGTCACAGCCACCAGCGAAGGTGTCAGTTGTCCCACCAAGCTAGGTTTAAACTCCTCACAAGGAGCAGATGCTCAACAAAACGGAAGGAAAGGAAGCCACAGCGGACCAAATCTCTTGCCTCACTTGGTACCAGCTCATGACTTTTCAGGGTGCTGGCCTTTGACTTCCACCCAGGCCAGGTGTGTAAGAAAGACTTTACAGCCATCTCTCATTTTGGCAATCTCAAATCTCTGTGAATGAGGGCAGTTACTGTAACAGGAAATATTCATGACTATTTTAGGGATGCTTTGTTTAGGAAAAAAATATGTTAAATTTAGGTTTGGCAAAATTGTATTTTATGAATTTAAAAAATACCATTCTCTGTTGATGGACGTTGAACACTCACATGGTATTTCTAAGGCTCCTGAGAGTGGCCATTCTCTCAGCAGTAATGATATTGCATGACTCAGTGCCAGGAAAGTAAATCACAGGGAAAGTCAGCCTGACAGTGTTAGAGTTAGTGTCATTCAATCATCAATCTTCGAGTTGTGTCACAAGGACCTGACCATGTAGTTGAAAGGCAAACCCTGGTGCATTTTCTTTCGCTACGCTCATCTTGCCTTGTGATTTAAAGACTGTCATTACACCCTTTCTATTATGGTATGGTTAAATGCGAAAGAGTTACCAGTCTTTATTGGAATCACTCTTTAACACTCTCTTCTTTAAATAGTTTTCTGACTCAGAAATTCTTGTGTAGGTTTTTATTTTGAGCTAAATTCTCCCAGTGTGGGAACTCCTTAGGATCACATTAGGCTCTTTGCAGGAACGAACTATTTCCAGGCCTGTGGTGCAGCATTTAATACCCACTTTTGTACAATAGATAAATGAGTTATAAAAGTTTATTTAATGTGACTGTAAATTACAACAGTCATTTTTTCCATCAAACCATAAAGCCTGTGAGATTTCTGACTTTGGTACCAAACCAGTCTCAGCCAAGATCACAAGCAAAACAATGCAAAAGTATAGAGTTAAAAAGAAATGCAGAGAGCTTCTGACATTGGAAGCTGTTGTTTCTTTCCATGACTCAGACTTCTCTAAATTATCTGTGATTTAGCTGAGTCCTTTCCATTTTACCTTCAGAGATGAGGGCACATATCATATCAAAGGGCACTTTATTCCTTTTAATGTCGCTTTCAGCAGGACAATGTTCATCATTTGGTGGTTCCCTTCTACAGGATTATCCTTCATAGAATCTCAAAGTTGGCTTAGCAAAAAGGCTCACCTTTATGAGGATTTCACAAAATGCAAAGTGAGACTGTTCTGTAGAGGAATATATATGAGCTTTAAATATCATCTCTGTGTTGACCTCATCTAAATCCATCTTCAACTTAGTCTTCTCTCCTGAACTTCCGACAGACACACATACTCTCAACAGCATACTGAGCATTTTGTCTTGGATTTTTTATAAGCATTTCAAACATAAGAGATCTAAAACTACATTCCTGGCCTTGCTCCTTCTCAGCTTCTTTTACCCACCACTTTTCCACGTCTATAAATAGAAAACCTGGCCTTCTACTTAGAGCAGGACCCTCCAACCATCCCTGACTCATCTCTTCCTTTAATATTTAATATCCAATTGATCAGCAGATGGTTTTGGCCAACTTTCAGTGTGTCTCAAGGATCCAGCCATTGCTTTTCCTCCCAGGGTTACCTCAGATTCAGCCACTATGTGAGTGTCACTTGCCTCAGTAACAAGAATGACTTTCATGGGCTCACACTCTTGTTTCCAGTCTATCTCAACATAATAGCCAATAGGATGCTATTTTAAAATGTCACATACTCTTCTGGTGTCACATGTTCCAATGGCTTTCTGTTTCTCTCAGAGAAAAATTCAAAGCTCTCAAAATGCCTACACAATAATTTGCTATTGAATCACTTTCTGGTCATCTTTCCTTCCACTCCACCTCTCCCCTTTCTTCCCATATTCGATTTCCTTTCTCTTTGAAGACTGGGTCCCTCTGCATTCCTCAAACACAGATACACACAGCTCTCTCCAGGCCTTGTCGTGGCGTACCATCTGCTTGCAATGCTCTCCCTCTCCGGGGTCTATGCGATTGGCTTCCTCGTCTCCTTCACCTTCATTCATGTAGCTTGAATGAACCTCACTGACAAACCTACCCAGTCGTCCTTGCTCCCCTATGTTTATTATTCCTAATACCTCTCATTTTGTAAAATAGTAAAAATGTTGACTATGTTTATCAATTTACTATTTCTTTCTTACAACTAGAATGTGCCCAGAATTTTGATCTATGTCAGAATTTAAAACAAGAGCTAACACATAATAATTTCTTAATATATATTGGATAGATTAAAAAAACATGTTTTTAAACTGGAGGTGGTGGTATACACTTGTAATTTTGGTTCTGTGGAAAGCTGAGGTAGGAAGAGTACAAATTCAGGCCTACATACCTTGGGCAACTTAGTGAGACCCTGTCTAAAAATAAAAATGAAAATTATAAGGCTGGGGATGTAGCTCATTGGAAAGATCTCAGGTTCAGTCCCCAGGACTAAAAAAATTCTTTTTAGTAGTATTCTTAGCAATGAAAATATTGAGTCTTTTAAGTCTAAAGTTTTGGAAGTGGTCAATTAAAACTACAGTTATGACTGTACTACTGATGCTTGAATTCTCTGTGCAATATTAATTTCAACAGACATTAATAACAGACATTGAGTAGTAATGTGTGTATTAATATAACACTAAAATACTTTCTTCTATCTTTTATTAAGTGTTAAAAACATCCCAATTCACTCCTTTCAATGGAAGAGTAGAGAGGGAAGAGTTAAAAGATAGATTATAATTTTGAAGTATACTTAAATGTAGAATTCTCTTAAAACTGCATTATTTGAATCAGGCTGGGGATTTAGCTCAGCGGTTCGGTAGCCTGCCTTGCAAGCGCAAGGACCTGAGTTCAATCCCCAGTACCAAAAAAAAAAACAAAACAAAAGCACACTGCATTATTTGACTTTTCTCTGTTATCTAAAAATATTAACACCAAAAAATTACTATGACAAAAATGTCTTTTCTCAGAGATCTGTTATAAATTGCAACTATTTGTTTGGAGCTCAGTGCTTCCATGAATATGAACATTCATAACACTGAATCTTAGTAGTGAATGTAGGGTTTTGAGGAGTGGTAAATAGTGATGCACATTTATCAAGTGCATTCCTCACCAAAAGATGGATCTCGAATCATGACGGGGATTGAAATGTCAGTCTTTGTGTTTTTTAAGAACAAGACACAGAAGAGAATACGACTTATCTTGTGGCTAAAATGCAGTGCCTTCCTACTCTCAGCTCATCCCCATTTCTACGTGGACCTGGGGGCCACCTACTGAAGAAAGAGCTCAGGTGAGCCAAGAAGACAACCAAATGGAAAACACCGCAGAACTTCCACCGTGAGGACCAATGGGGGAACCTGCAGATTTGCTCCTGGAAGAGAGTTTGTACCTAATCAAGGTGCACTGTTCACCAAGGGGTAAGAGCAGAGCAAAACACATGCTGCCATATGGGGGAATTGAAATAAATAGGAAGGGAAGTCCAAGTTGTCCTTATCCAGCCCTTTCTCCCAGATTCACAAATTGAATAAATGACTCTCTCTTCCTTGAATAGAAGTTTGTGAAAGAGAAATAAACTGAGAAACCCCCTCCTTACCAGGAATTATTCGGAAAATGTTCTGCCTACAATGAGAGATGATAGAAAAAAATTAAAGGCAACCAACCTAATCATACTCAATTTCTTGTCTCTTTCACACCAGAGAACACTGAACTGGCTAGAGGAAATTACTTAGGCCGTCTGAGTCTATATAAAATATTTTCTACTAGCCTTGATTTTACATGCATACATACACAGTACTCCTTCAGATTAGAAGTAGCATATGTTTTCATCACCATCTCTACCAGCAAACCAAGTCTCCTGAAACATCTTTTTGCTTTCCTAGCCTGCTTCAGGAAACCTTAATTCCGGGAGTTGCAGATGAAATATCACAACATTTGTTGTCATTGTAAAGGATCATTTAATATTCTGTGGGCATATGCCATATGTTTTGAAGGAAGATGATAAGTACTGTTTTGTCACTTTTTCTTGGCAAAATGGAGTGAAAACAAAGACACTTTCCATACATGAAGCTTTAAGAAAATATTGGGAAAAATATTGCAAACCGAGTTACAATGTGCTACTTTTGAATTTTATTGGTTAGAAAAGAAGTTCTCGGTTATTCTTCTACCTCTTTACAGTAAAGAGTTGTTTGTACAGATCCCTGGCCAGTATGGCACTACATCTTCTGGGAATATGCATAAGATCAGCTCACTGAAATGAATGAGGATCTGTTTTGTCAATGTATTATGAATTCAGCATGCAGTTATTTTATTAAAGAAAAGCAAGTACCTCCACTAGACTTAACTAGGGAGTGAATTTTGACAACATGACACATAGGTAAGTGTTCTGCAGTGGGACTAAAGTTCACACCATAGAACTTAATGCCTTAAAATAATCTAGTTAATATCTAGGGAAATAATAAAGAGCATCTCTGAGTAATATACACTCACAATATCATACAGGATAGGAAATCAATGGGAAAAATTAAATAACCATCGTACAGTAGATGCTTATACTGTGGCAATAAATGAGTGGAACTAGAAAATGTATAGACATTAAAATTTAAATGTTCTAGTCACTTATAAAGAAAACATCATATGGCTAGAATTTTTAAAACATTTAATTGAAACAGTTTGGAAATATGATATAAATCATAAATCCTGTAAGCAATACTACAACTCTATTGATTGCCAATGTTAGAGTTGTAAATGCAAGTACTGTCAATCAAATGAGAATTATAGTATTATTTAAAGGCTTCAGACCAATCTTGGTTAGGTTCTTCTTAATTTATAAAATAGTTAACTATAAATAATACCCTCTGAGAAGAAAGAAAGAAAGAAAGAAAGAAAGAAAGAAAGAAAGAAAGAAAGAAAGAAAGAAAGAAAGAAGGAAGGAAGGAAAGAAAGAAAAAGGGAAGGAAGGGAAAAGAAAGAGAAAGGAAGAAAAAAGAGAAAAAGAAAAGAATTCCATTTTGAATTAAAGAGAACTCCCCATATGGAGAGTGTAACAGTTTCTAAAATTCTAAAATATTTTAGTCGTCTACAATTGATACTGAATTGTGATTTTCCCCAGAAAGCAGCTCACTGCTTTATTTGAGAAAAGTGAAATATTTTTCCTTAGCTTTTATAGCTGTCAAAGGGTCTCAGATGTAACTCAACTTCCATTTCAGTGTGAACTCCTCCTTCTGATTAGAGATCACTCCTTAAATGGAACAATGAATTATCAGAGACAGAGTTATATGGATGAAAGATTACCCTGAACAAGTATCTGAGATCAGAATGCCAGTGTGGCATTTTCCTACACCTGAACACAGAAGTTACCATGAAGATCAAATCCCTTCTTCTTTGAGAAAAGATGCTGTGGCCAACTTTTGAAGGAGTCATGTTTATTATACCAAAATGTGTCTGCTAGCAGCCCTGTCTGTTACCCAGGGAGTATAATTGGCCAAAATGTGATGGAAAGGAAGAAAAAATTTTTTAAATGGCTTAAACAATATTAAAAAAAGAATAATTACTTACATCTTTTCAGAAATTAAGCTCACCTTGCCAAGTATCAAAAGATACCCAGGCATTGAAATTTTAATCTTATCTCCAACATTTGGGAATCTTAATGAATAGCCTGAAATAGACACATAGGTAAATGGGTTTTTCCTAGCCATGTGTGTTTAACTGGCTGTCCTGCCAGAGCTGACTACTTACAAGTTGCTTTGCCAGACATAACAGAGACAGGCACAATCACTGTGATTAGCATTACATGAGGAATAAACAGTCTGTGGCTGAAGCAGCAGTCTCTGAATAGCTTTCTAACCTAGCTATGACCAAGACATGTAATATATCCAGCAATTTGCTCAATTATATATATGGTAATTTTCTCTGGTACTCATCATACCCTTCACAGCTTCATAATATGTATGTCTAGTTAATTTTGACTGTAAATTTCAAGGAGTATATGTTGAAATGTATTGTGCCTCATGTAATGCATCACACTGAATTTTTCATAATAAATTGGCAAGTTGTGCCTATTGCTTTTCCCTCCCTATTAAATTTGGGGAATGGGGGGCATGTATTAGATATCCACAAGATACAATCTTAATGTATTCAGATACAGATGTTCTGAATCACAAGAAAATTCATATTATAAATGCTATATTTTATAGTATATTAGGATATCCTTATAAATATACATATATAAAATTCAAATCACACATTTGAAAAGTATATCAAACCCAAAGAGGTATTTTTCATTCTCAAATTTGCATATGTTTGTGAGTAATATTTTATAATCTTTATTGTTACAGTACTCCTTCCAATGATTAGATCATCTGGGAAATGTGCATGATAGAAGTACCTTAAAAGACTTTCCAGAAAGTTTACCTTTCTGCTAGCTCAGTACAGGGATTTCCATTCAGTTAAAATCAAATGCGTGCCACCCAATTATTCCATAATTCCTACTCTCATCATTGGCAAAGTATAGATGCTGATCAAAAGGAGCAGCAATAGATCTAGTTCAGAGTTTTGATTTAAAGAAAAGCTGGTGATTAACTTTTAATTAACACAATTTATTTTATGAGAAAAATGAACTAATACTGAGCATATTGATTAGAAATGTAGGCAATATAAACTAAAGTTAGCAGTCCTCTTGTATATTTATACAAATAACTGATTCACATACTAAATTAACTTTTAATATTTTCGTTTGAAATTAGAACACATTGAAGTTGAAAATACAAATCCACATTCCTAGATACATTATTCTAAAGTTTGTTTTCTATATATCTTAGGAAAAAATAACCAAGAATTTATATGCAACTCAAAAAAAATGTTTTTTGGAATCAACAAGTTTAGAATATCCATTTAGGAGCATATGATATCCCTGATTCATCCTTCTAATGACTCCAAATATTCATTGTTAAAATTCAAAATGATAATTTCATGAAAATTTGGCAGAAGTCTTAAGTATGCCTCAAACAAACTTCAACACCTACCATCACCACCACTGACTCTGTCATTGTCTTGCAATGCTCAAGTGTGTGGGTTACAAGGGAGAGCTTAACATCATTGGTTTGCAGTTTGAGAATTCAGTTAGGAGCCTAAAGATGTAACATGATTTTCATACAGAATTTCCTATCACTTCCTATAAATAGATAAAATGTACTTCTTTACCACCTTTGAAAAATATCATTAATCCAGATGCTATGTAATAACCTGGTTGCCTAGTGGTCAAGTTCACCAACATCCAAAAGCTCCTACACTAGCAGAATTGGTTCAACCCAGGTCAATGCCTTAATCTTTTCAGGAAGGAGGTGCTACATAGTTTTAAATGCTAGTGTTATCTTTTTCAATGTAATCATTCTTGTTAGCTTATTAGGTAAACCATTTTGAGAGAGGAAAACTACTTAGAAAGTATATTGATGTTGGAGGACAAAGTCAAGAGTTTAATAGATTGCTGACTGCATGCAGTGGTGTGGTCGAGACCAGTGCCTCTGTAGGCAGATCCCAGCCAGGGATCCACCACAACCCCAGAGGCTCAGGCATACCTACCCAGCAAAGGGAACACCTGGAAAAGAGCTACACATGTGCACAAGCTTCAGTCAGAGGCTTGCCCCTATACTCTCTCTGGTGGAGACCTTAGCCAGAAGTCTGCTCAGACAACAGGGACTGGGGAGCACAGCTCCAAGGCAAAGGCCCTCTTAGACAACAGGCACATAGAGAACCCAGCAAGAGACACACCTAGATACCATCCCAAGTGTGCTGAAGTCCAAGCCAGAAGCCTACCCAGACAACAGGTGAGCTCAGGGATCCAGAAGGCAACCATTCTGAACCCAGAAATTGGTGTGCTAGTGAGCAGCAGAGAAAGAGATGACAATAATAAATACATATGCACCAAACATTAGTGCACCCAACTATATAAAGCAAATGTTAGTGGGCATGAAAAATCAAATAAGCACTAACACAATACTAGTGGGGAACCTCAATACCCCACAGTCACAAACAGTTAGATCAACTAGACAGAAAACAAACAATGAAATACTAGAACTCAAACTCTTGAACAAATGAACTTAAGATGTTTACAGAGTGTTACATGCCGCAAAATCAGAATGCATATTCTTATCAACTGCACATGGGTCATTCTCCAAAATAGACCATGTACTCACTCATAGAACATGTCTAAGTGAGTGCAAAGGAACTGAAATGATCCCCTATATATTATCAGACCATAGTGTAATGAAATTGGATATCAATAGCAAAAGAAACCACAAAAATTTCACAAACACCTGGAAATTGAACAACACACTTCTAAATAACCAAGGGGTTATAAAGGATATTAAAGAAGAAATCAGACAGTTCTTACAATTAAATGACAATGACAATATAACATATTGGAATCTATGGGACATAATGAAAGCAGTCTTACAAGGGAAATTCATAGCAGTGTATATGCATATTAGGAAAATAGAGTCAGTGTGATTAAACAACCTACTGCTGAAGCTCAAGCTTCTAGAAAAGAAGAGCAAGACAAATCCAAAGCTCATACAAGGGAGGAAATTATAAAGATCAGAGCAGAAATCAATGAAATGGAGACTAAGAGAATGATGCAAAAAAAAAAAATCAATGAAGCCAGTTGTTGGTTGTTCAAAACAATAAACTAAATTGACAAACCCATAGCCAACCTTACCAAAAAAAGGGAAAAGGCCAAATGTATGCAATTAGGAATGAAAAAGTTGAAACTACAATGGACCTGAAAAAAATCCAGAAGATCACCAATATCTACTTTGAGAATCTTTACACCAATAAGATGGAAAATACAGAAGAAATGTATAGATTTCTACATTCATATAAATTACTAAAGTTGAAGATGACCTAAAAATTCTAAACCATTCAATATCAATTAATGAAATTGAAAACTTAATTAAAAACTTACAAACTAAGAAAAGCTCAGGCCCTCATGGCTTCACTGCTGAATTCTATCTACAAGACATTTAGAAATGAACTACTGCCACTACTGTTTAAATTTTCAATGAAATTGAAAGGGAAGCAATACTCCCAAATTCATTCTTGGAAGCAAGCACCACCTTGATCCCCAGAGCAATGAAAGGTCCACCTGAAAAAGAGAACTATAGGCCCATCTCACTAACAAACATAGATGCAAAAATCCTCAATAAGTAACTGGCAAATAGAATGCAGAAGATCATCAAGAAGATCTTACACCCTGAACAAGTGGGGTTCATCCCAGGGATGCAAAGATGGTTTGACATATGCAAGTCAATTAATGTAATAGACTATATTAATAGAGCCAAGGATGAAAATGATATGATCATCTCAATAGATGCAGAAAAAGGATTCAACAAAATCCAACATGCATTCATGATAAAAAGCCTACAGAAAATTGAAATAACAGACTCTACCTCAATCTGATTAAAGCTATCTATGGAAAACCAACAGCAAATATCATACTAAATGGTCAAAAACTGAAATCCTTCACACTAAAATCAGTAACAAGACAAGGATATCCACTAACACCACTTCTGTTCAATATATTTTTGGAAACATTAGCCACCACAATTAGACAAGAGAAAGAAATAAAAGGAATAAAGCTGCCAAATGAAGATGTCAAATTGTCAATTATTTGCAGATGACATGATACACTATATAGAAGACCCCAAGAACACCACCAAATATCTTCTAGACTTAATAACCAAATTCAGTAAAGTAGATGGATACAAGGTCAACACACAAAAATATAGCTTTTCTATACACAATAAACAGATTCACTGAGAGGGAAATGGGACAATCAATTCCTTTCACAGTGACTGGCTGGAAGAGAGGTTAGGTAGAAATCTTGAAGATGTTGGTGTAGGAAAAGATTTTATGAACAGAACCTCAGTTGCATGTGAACTAGGGCAACCAACAAGTGGTATCTCTTCTTATTAAAAAGCTTCTACACAGCAAGAGAAATCACCAAAGTGTGAAGAGCAAACCCATAATTTTTGAAAAAATTTTCACCAGCTGTTCCTCAGACAAAGGTCTACTACTATCTCGAACGTATAAAGAACTTTAAAAAAAAAATCTCACCTCCCAAATTTAAAAACCCAATCCATCTGAAATGAACAGACATTTCTCAGACAAAGAAATAGAAATAGCAAATAAACACAAAAAATGTTCAATATCACTGATCATTTGAAAAATGCAAATGAAAACAACACTGAGATTCCACCTCACCCCAAGAAGAATGGCTGCTGTATGAAATCAAGCAATAGCCAATGCTAGTGAGGATGTGGGGAAAGAGGAACACTGCTCCACTGCTGGTGAGAGTGTAGACTGGTGCAATCACCGTGGAAATCAGTTATGGAGATACCGCAAAGGAAGTCCCATTTGAGCAGCTATTCCCCTGCTTGGTATCTTCCCCAAAGAATTAAAAGAATCATGCCATAGTGATATATGTCCACCCATGTTTATAGCAGCACAATTCGTAAGAGCTAAAACTAGGAAGCAGCCCAATTGTCCATCCAGAAGAGACTGGATGAAGAAAATATGGGGTTTTTAAAAAATAATATGGAGTACTGCTTAGCCATGAAAATGAGAAATTAGAGAAGTTTATAGCTAAATGGATGCACACTGAGTCAGTACTCTTGTGAAATAAATAGGACACACATGTAAATACCGAATAGTATCTCTAGTATAAGAAACTGAAAGTGTAAATAAGGACTAAAAGGTATAGTAGATAATGTGAAATAGGAAGAAAGGGGACAAAGAGGAAGGGGAAATGGGTGAGCTTAGGGGAAAAGAAAGAAGGCAATTGAGTTAATATGAGAAAATGGAAACAAAGTCTTTGTAAATAGAGAGGGATAGACTGGTTGAAGGGAGGGCAGGAGAATGGGGAAATAATAAGAACCAAGATTGATTATGTAAAGGTGCAAATGTCCAACAGTGAATGTCATATTGTATACCTTAAATGTACCCATAAAATTAATTTAAAATTAAAAATAGAGGCCTGGGGATTTAACTCAGTGGTGCTGCCACCTACCTTGCAAGCACAAGGACCCGAGTTCAATCCCCAACAAAACAAAAAAAAAAAAAAAAAAAAAAAAAAAAAATTAAAAGTAAGTTTAATAATGTGGTCTCCATTTACAGATCTGACTACCATTTTGAAGGTTCCCTTGAATAAAACACATAACTTCCCTTGGCCTCAAACTCCTATATTTTTGTTATGTTGTTATTTAGTGGATTGGGTTAAAGTAGCAATTAGAAAACATTTTCTGTAAAAGGACAGACAGTAAATATTCTAGGTTTCTCAGACCATGTAACTGTTCTGTCCTCCAATCTTCCTTAATTTTTAAAAAACTATTAAAAAGTGTTCTTAGTTCACAGGCCATCAAAAAAGGCGGGGGGGGATGAGTCTGGTATTGGAGTACAGGCCACTGTTTTCTGATATGTGGATTAAAGGACAACAAATCTTTCTCATAATGACAAAATTTCATAATGTTGTAATTAACTTTGAATTCAAATTACCCTTCCATAGCCTATGCTCAAATATTAATACTAATGAATGCTGGATGGGGGGATAGAAAAGGAAGGGAAGAAAGGAAAGGAAAGGGAGAGGAAGACAGGAGGAGAGGGGAGGAGGGGAGAAGAGATAGAGCATGCGAACATCATCTCAAAATATTTCAGATTTTCCAATTACTTCAAAACTCTCCATCAATCAAGTGTTTGCCAATTCTTACCTTCCAGATAACCGTACACCTACATAGAGAGTATTATTTATTCCACATGGATGACTTACTGTCCTCAGGGATAAATATTATTTGTACAGAAACAATAAAACAAAATGAACATTACACATTTGTCAAATACAGCAATCAAGATCATCTCACCAGTATGTCAGCGGTACCTGACTTCATCATTGGAACCCCAAGTCAGGGGCCAAGGCCTGGTGTAGCTTCCAGTCCTCTGCAGTAATGGGGTGGATATAGCTCTGATCACTCTTACTACATGGGTTCTTTGGAGCAAAAGTAAATAAAACTTCTGTATATTCATTCTAATTTTAAGAAAGGGAAAGTAGCATTTATTGAACAAAAACTGTGTCATCACTTTAAATATTAATAATGATAAAAATATCAATGACAATGACCGATATACATGTATAACACCATCCTCCGATCCAAGCATCACTAAAATGACTTTATATGTACTACCTCCTCAAAATCTAAGAAGTGCCATATATTAAGTATTATTATCAGACTTTGGGCCTGGGTAGCTCAGTGGTTCTGCCACCTGCCTTGCAAGGTTCATCCCCAGTACCAAAAAAAAAACATTATCAATGACAATGACCGATATACATGTATAACACCATCCTCCGATCCAAGCATCACTAAAATGACTTTATATGTACTACCTCCTCAAAATCTAAGAAGTGCCATATATTAAGTATTATTATCAGACTTTGGGCCTGGGTAGCTCAGTGGTTCTGCCACCTGCCTTGCAAGGTTCATCCCCAGTACCAAAAAAAAAACATATAAAGGATAAAGCTCAGTCCTCCTCAGGCTCAATTCCCACTGCCAAAGAGTGTGAAAGATGGGGGACAGAGGTCTTCAGGCCTTGCCCCTGGACCCACTTAATCAATCAACTCATTCAAGAACTACACCAGAAATAAGTATTTTTAAAATATATATCTATGGTAGATATTTAACACCTAAAACCTAAGGGGTACTATTTAATATTTGCTTTACTTTATAAGACCTTTTTCCAATATGCATTTTTATTAGTGCATATTAACTTTACAAAATATTGGGTTTTTTCTATGGCACTTTCATACTATTATCTAGAATATATATGAAGAACTCAAAACAATCAGCCCCTCCAAATATAAAGACCCAGTTCAAAAATGGGCATCCGAAATGAACAGACATTTCTCAAAGAAGTAAAAGCAGTGAGTAAATATATGAAAA
>NW_022900926.1:81744948-81761834 GCF_012274545.1 Fukomys damarensis | reverse complement strand
TGTGGTTTTTCTATAAAATGGAATATTACTCAGCCATAAAGAATGAGAAAATAGATTTATTCATAGGAAAATGGATACATATTGAAGATATACTCCTAAGTGAAATAAATAAGTCACACATGTGTAAATACTGAATAGTTTCTCTGGTGTGAATAATCCGCAATAATACATAAGATCCGAATAAGATTACTGACATTTCAAAAAGGGAAGAAAGGAGCTAAAGGTGTAGGGAAGGTAGGATGAGTAGGGGAAGAACAAAAAGGGAAAAGAAAAAAATGTGAGATAATGAAAAGATGGAAATAAAGTATTTGTAGATGGGGAAGGGAGGAGGGGGTGAAGGGAGGGCAGGGATAAGGGAAAAAATTGAGAATCAAGACTTGTCATGTGGAGGTACAAGACCCCAACAATGAATGTAACTGTACTGTATCCCTAAAATGTACCAATAAACTCAATTAAAGCTGAAAAAAAATAGAAGTTGCTAGAACCAGAGTCAATCACCTAAAGACTTCTGTTTTCTTTTCTTTCCATTATTATTTTATTAAGGTGGAACAATACACATGTTTGCATGTACAATTACTTAGACACAGATTAGTACTAAAATTTGAATCCACCTATGTTCAAATCCAAGGAGCTAGTTACCCTGTAAGGCCGAGAGTTGAATAATAGCCTAAACTCTGAGATTATGCCAACGTAAGTTCCTCTCTCATATTGGTTCTACAGTAATTCCTAGAATAGTGTTGTATTCTCAGGGAGGACTGAAATACAGTCCAATGTGAACCATATACATATGAACATGTCAAGAACCTATGTGAAATGTTAACCAACTGGAAGGATAATTATAACTTTATCATCTGTGAATTTTCAGGCAATGAATTATCCACGGATGTCACAGTATTTTAAAATGCTGTGGTAGGTCACAAAAGCTAATACAATCGTTCTAAGGCTATTATGATGCCTGATTTGAAGAAGGAAGTAACTTAGTTCTCTCTAGCATCTTATTCATAGCACTCAAGTAGAAGGACTCAGGGCAATACTTCCTAACATTTGACTTGAAAACTAGATACTAAGCTTTATTTTAGGGGTCTAATTTAAGGCCTATTTTCTCTTAGTAGGTAAAATAAAACTGATTAAAGAGACCACAGATATAGTGAAAAACTATGCACTCAGTCAGACTGGGGATTGAACCCCAACTAAGTCAAATACTACCTGCCTGCTTAGACATATCACGTAAGATCTTCAGGCTCCTCTCTGAAGAGGTCCAAGGTTACAGCTGCCTGGTGGGGTTGTTCTAGATCTGGAGATTTATAAGTAGAGTGCCTGCCACAAAATAAGTGTCCAGTAAAAAAATAGCTTTTATTGATGGATACATGTGCATTCAATATATCATGAAAGAGTTAATATTGGTATACTACAACCAGTCCTCCACACATTCCATATCTGAAATGTTACAGCCTCGTAGTTATCGATAAATAATTTCTTATTGTTCAAATGTATAACCTCTTACACAGTGTGTCTTTAGGTCAGAAATACATATCTTGAAGTAGAAATGTCAGGGTTTTTTTTCCTTTAATTACAAAATCTACATACTCTAGTACCTAATACTTCTCTTCAGAATAAATGGTAACAAAACCATTATACATGAAAGGGTATTCAGGAAAGACAGCATGAGCATAATATAGAAAGTATTTATTTAGAGATTAAACTATTACAGAATATTACTAAAAATAGCATGAAAACTATCCATAAAGAAGTATAATTATAGAAAGTAACTGTGTGTACAAGTTAAGCCATTATGTGTAAGAATTACAGCTAACCAAGTGTTAGCAATATAAACTTCATACCTCTGTTCCTCATGGGCTTTTGTATGAAGAAAGTTGGATGCTCCTAATGAATTGTTTTTTCCCAACATTATTGTTTAAACTGCTTCCATGGCTCCTGGAAACTCAAAGCTAAATTGCATGTTTAAACTGAGTACAGATTTAGCACAGCTTTAACACAAACCTTTCCTTGCCATTTTATTTAAATTTTTTCTTTGAAATATTTTTAAACAGTAGAAAAAATTGTAAGTACAATACAAAGAAAACAATAAGCATTTTCCTCTGAGCCATTTGAAAGTGCATTTGCCAACGTGATTCTCCATCATCTCTGAATATTTTAGTGTATAATTTCTACAAAGATGTTCTCCTACATAACCCCAATAAAACCATCAAAATCAGGATATTAGGTTGATACATTATCACAATAAAACCGAGAGATTTCACTCAAGTTTCACCAGTTGTGCCCATAATGTCATTAGCGACAAAAAGATGCCCAAAATTATGCATTACTTTAGCTGTATCTCTTTAGTGTCCCTCATTCCCAAGCAGGTCGTTTCTTCTTTAACTTTCATAACCTTGATATTTTGAGTAGTACAGGCCAGTTTCTTTGTTTTTTTTAATTTTATTAGTAAATATTTACAATATATAATGATTACATTTATTGTGATGAAATGGTATGTGCACATAACACATCTTTCTTCTTTTCCCTCCATCCCCCTTTTATCTAGCGTCAGGTTTATTTATCTTATATATCCTTACAAGGTTTATTATCATACATAGAAATTAACAACCAGATTAATAGGCCAAAAACACATGAAACACCTAAGACAATTATACTTAATGTTTCCTAACTTAGTTTTGTCTGGTGATATTTTTATAATTAGATTCGGGTATTTTTTTAAAAATTTTTGACAGAAATGTTATAGATAATATAATCAGATGGTGCAAATTATCAGATGGTACCTGATTTTGATCTATTCATTTGTGAGGCTGTCTTTATAAAGTGGAGATAGTTTTCTCCATTGTAAAAACTGGTAATTACTTAGGAAGAAATACTTTGAAGCTAGGTAAATAGTCCATTCCTTATCAAACTTTTATCCACTGATCTTTGACATCTATTGATGTTTGACAAATGGTGATTTTTTTAAATTAGATCATTGCTACTATGTTTAGCTGAATTGAATCATCCTTCCTACACTTACTAGTTAGAAAAGCCTCCTCCCTTCACTATTTACTCACTTGTGTGTTTGTATGGGTATTTGTTATTTTGAGGCTTGAATCATCACAGATTTGGGTCAGGAGGAGCCCCTTGAAACTGGCATCTATGGTGTTGTGCTATGCCCTCCTCTTTGCCACTTCCTTAGTTTCTGGAACAAGACACTCCAGGGTTATCTTTTACTTGGCTTAACTCATCTGCAAACCCTACTATTTTTCCAAAGACACTGAGATCCTGTTAGTGGACATTTATTTTTTAAGGAACCAAGATCTGAGTACTAAGAATGCTTCTTGTTATTGGTGTATCATTGCTCCCATACCCATGTACTTGTAAATTCAATACAACAGCAGTTTATTCCAGCATAAATACATTTTCCATACATTTAATTCCATTATCCAGAAATTACATACCTAATTTCTATTATGTTTACTGTATTCACTGATATAACTAAGATATTATCCTAACTATATGTATTATTCTAATATCTTCTGCTTCTAAACATCTCTTCATTCAGCATCCTGCACCTCGCTCTGGGCCACTATCATCGGCCACTTATGGCGACATCCTTTCTTACTGCACACACAAATGCACACAGGGCATCTCAGGCTGCTCCTGCCACTGCCCTCACACAGATTTCTACCCAGGCCACTCCCACATAATAGCATTTGGGCCACATTATTCAGGAAAGAAAGACAAGAAGGCAGGCAAGTAGAACAGAAGATTCTCCTCACTCTTTTCCTCGTGGGTTTTTCTTCCCATTTTAATAGTTGTATTATGCATCTCATAAGCTGACATATCCTATTCAAAGGGTTTAAGCAATGTAAAATGATGCAAATACAAGTTTCACTGGGAAGAATTCAAGAATAGTTCTGAACAGAATGAAAGTAGAGGGCTCATCAAATCTGCATTTTAAGACCTCTCAGAACATGATTTCAGTAACATGCTTTACTCCACAAAAGCCAAGACAGATAAAAGGAATGGCCCCAGGAACATTAGTGGCACTTTTGATTCCTCATCTCTTCTTACTCACACAGATAGTGTACGCTACTTGTGTGATCTTGAGCATTTTACTTAATGTTTCTATGAGCTAATTTCATCATCTGTGAAAGGGAAAGGTCCGCTCCCTTGCCAACCTCACAGGAATGTCTGTCATTCTGATTTTTATAAAGTACAGACTATTTTGAATTTTTGAACAGTAGTCAGTATATTCTGAGCCTTATACAAGGAAAAGATATGTCATCACAAGCTCATGGAGAGGCACTTCCTGTGAGACATCCTTTGGATTTAGAATTAAAACAAATAACAATTCTTTAGTGTCCATAGCATGAGGCCACAGCAACAGATAACTTGCTCTTGTGATCTAAAGGGAAGGCATTTAGCTGTTGGGTGGCAATAAAGTCAGCAACTGATAGTCTTCAATAAGACAGAACAGCACAGTCCATGGAACAACTGTGTCACCTACGTAAACAGAACCATAGGTTTGTCTAACCAAAATACTGTCCGTCGGATGTAGGTGTGTAGCAAAGTGTAGGAGTTAATAGTCTTGCCTCTGTCACCTTCATCTACAACTTATTTCACAAGGAGTAGTGATTAAGTCAACTATCTGAGCCTAGCATTTCCATAATGGTTTAGGGGATCAAATGGGATAATCTATATGGAAAGACCTAATTTATGTTAAGCTTTTAATGAACAGTAGAATTTGAAAACAGTTTTATCTGACAATTTTATAATGTTCATTATAGCATTATCGACAGTGACAAAAGCAAAAGAATAACACGAAACCAGAAACAAAATGCATTCCAGAGAATCAGATAATAGCTGATTGAGTCTGGTACACCCATACTACTAAATATCAGGCAGATTAAAAAAATAACAGAAAATTGCATGAAGAAGCAAGTATACAAATTGAGGTACTTTCCTTTCAGTTAGAATTAAAGAGTTTTGCAAAAGAAAACAAAAATCAGAACAATGTCACTATTTTTTGTTTGAAAATATAGCTATTTTTCATTAAATATATTAACTGCATTAACATATGGATTTATAATTGTTATTTCCAATAAATTAATACACAATTTGAAAACAATTCTAGGGATCAAAAAGAAGCTACAAACGTTTACAGAAAAAAAGCAATGACCTAAATAGAGACTTACAAAAATAAAAGAAAATCCAAATTCCTAACCATATTAAAAGATTGCTCAATCTAACTTTGGAAATGATATGAACCAAATTATTTTTGGTACCATTTATGAAGTTTTCTAGAAAATTATTCTCAAATGAAATTAAGCCTAATTAAAATCTAAAGATAAATGAAAACAATTTTTCCTGTTATTTAAACCAAAGGCTACACTGACACTAAATGACACAGCTAGAATTTAAACGTGGTAAAAAAGAAGTCATTGTCAGATGAGGTAGCAGCCTGATGGGCATGAGAATATATTACTCCATCTATAGACAACAGTTTATAATATTTTTTCAGTCCACCGTCATGATTGTTGTAACGATCAAAGAAAGATTTATAATGTAAAAGTCATTTGATAACTACATAAATATGAGAAATCATAATTTGTTTCAGAATTCCTTTTACCTAAATATCTGGGCCTTGTGTGAGTACTTTGGGCTGGCAATTACTGGCACATAACCTACAGAATAAATGTACTACAGACAAACTGAAGCAGGGAGAAAGGGAATCACCCAGCTTCTTGACTAGCTATGTAGTATGGAAGGCCCTGCAGGCAAGAAAGAAATGATTGTCTGATCAGAGGCTGCACAATGATATTCATAGCTATTCAACAGTATATACAGCACATCCTCAGAGAAACATAATAGTGCAGTATTAAATTCAGAGCACAAACTTACAGAGAAGAAGAAATTTCAGGCAGAAAATCAATGATAACCACATAGGGCCATCTTTGACCATAACTTTGGAAGATAGAGGGTTAAAGTGTCTTAAGATGTCACTTGTGCCTATATATTGTGACTGCCTAATTCATGGTTTTGAGAAACACAACTTGCAAAACTCCAAGTACGTGGGGATATTCTCTGCCATTAATTTGGGTGTAGTGCTCCCTTTGCAATAAGTAGGAAATCTAGGGAAAAATTAATGGCAGGGTAAGGCTTTTACTCAGAAGATAATAGTGGCTTGTGTAAGGAGGAGACAATTAATTGCAGCATTTGTACCTGTGCCAGGATTCCCAGGTCTATGCAGAGAAACACTTGTTTACTAAAGAAAGTCATCAAAAATAGCAAAATGAAGGCACCTAAAACTCATTAACTAAAGCATGCCCAGTTGCTACTGACCAAAACTCCTCTGTAAATGAACATACCCAGATACCTCAGACAATGCAGGGTAACGCTTTTTTACCCTGTATAAAACCAGGATTTTAACTCGATGCTTACTGTCTGTTTTTCCTTCCTAGAAACTCCCATGAAGCAGACTGCATAGGAGTTTAGTAATTGAAAGATATTACACTGCTTTGGAAACAAAATTTCACTCTTCCCAAAAATCTATTTCAGAAATCCACTTAAAAATTTCCCATTGTTTATGCAATAAGAACTTCTATTGTGTGTGGCTGTTCTTATACAAGAAAAATCAGCTAACCCAATCTCCTATAATTACTTCTTATCTTGTATTGTATCACTGACTTTCCCTGGAAGCTGCACCTTAGGTATGACTAAGTAAGAGATACTAGCTTCAGAGATCAGAATCAGGGAATACTAGGACAAATTGAGATGAACTCTCTTTGTGTCTCTGCCTCACTTCCATTCAAACAGGAAATAGGATGCCTCCAATTTCACTGATTACCAGTTTCAGTATCAACTTATCGAGACAATGATAGGCCCTTTACAAACGCCCCCCTAATGTTATTTTCTCAACAGAAGTAGAAGCTGACCTATAGTTCCTGGAGCTATTGTAAAAGAGCATATTGTCTCTGCCTACTAACTCTTTTAGTCTTTCTAGCTAGCTGGTTAATTTACTGTAATTGAGACTTTACCCAAAGAACTCCAATAGAAAGCTCAAAAGCTGGTTTCCCTAATCTCTCTCAGAATTCAGGTTCAATTATATTCAACATACCTAGTGCCTCATGTCAGTAAAGTTGATCCCAATGTTAAGACTAAACATTCTCAAGAATCTCAAGGCAGGCAGAATGGAAAGCAAAATGCATATGTCCAGTTATTTCTGCAAGCCATCCTGCACATGAGCTCTTCATGCCTTCCAGGTAGAAGACTGTGCCCTTGTGAATGTGTAATCACTGTCACAGCTGTTAATTGAAAGACGAGAGGTTTTAGAAATGTCAATATTATTTTTATTACTAGATATGTTGGGCCTGTCTCAGTGTCCTGAAATAAGGTGCATTCTCTCATCTAAAATGCATCACAATTTTATACTATAAGAGGATGAGTATTCCTGAGCTGAAGAGAGATGACATAGGAATGAAAAATTTTGTTCTCAAAATGGTGGGAGAAGATACGTGGTGGTTGGGAAAAAAGTGCTTAATTTGCTACCAGGTGATTTGGATTTAAGTCCAGACTCCATTACTTTATTAGCTCCCATCTCAAGCTTCAGTTTCGCGTTTAAAATGCAGATGATTAAATCTAACTCTCAGGGTTATTAGATTTTATTGAGATAAAATATGTGAAAGTGTTTTGTAAATAGTTAAGCAATACACAAATATGATGTCTCTATCTTTTATGGATTTGTCAATGCTATTAAAAATTAGAAATTAAGGCCATGAAGTCATAAAATGTCAAGACTAGAATATTTCTTGTTGATTGTCTTGTTTTAATCTAACCGCTTCATTTTATAAATGAGGCAAAGTGCTTTTCTATTTAACAATCATTTATTGAGCTTTACTACGTATGAGCCAGGCTCTCTGCTGAAGCTAAGGAAACAAAGTTGATTAACAAGGATCCCTAGAGGAGTTAAGATCCAGGACAAGGAAGCATCTGCCCAAGGTTTTACAGCTTGGGGCTTAAGAGCTAGAAATAAGATCAATAGAATCCTCATCTTCTGAGCTCCTGCTCAGGACACTCAGCTTTCAACACCTGTTTATTAAGGCTTTTCCACCTGCCTAAATCCACAGGAATTTATTTAAATTCTTTTAACACTTTAAAAATATCAACTAGTGCCCCTTCAAACAAATGGCACTTGCTGCCTCAGATTAATGTGGCTTCACTCAGATCACTTTGGATAAGACCTGCTTGCTCATTAGAGTAGCTGACATCTTTTTAATTTTTTTTTTTACTACTCCATGTATGTAGCACATCTTCTTCTTTCATCCCCTTCCCCTCCCTTCCTTTCCTCTCCCTCTGTCTCTTGGTTGCCTTCTTGTATCTTCTGTCTTTGTTCAGTCCTTACTTTTTTCTAGACTGTTCTTCCATACACTAAAGACACCCAAAGTTCTATACCAACCCCAATGCAGTCCCTACTTATTGTACACACACTTCCTTGCACCATATTTTTCAGTCATCTTAAAAACCATTGTATTCTTCCTTGAACTTCTCAGTTCCTAGAGGGCCAGCTTACTTCAATGTCCCTTCACCCTACCTTGCTCCCCCTCCATTTTATTATGTGGGATATTATTCATCTCCAAAGAAATGAATCCACAATGCTTTTCCAGATTTACCCAGACAGGGTTCAGCCCTCAGCATCCCAGAGTGCTTGGTTAAGGCCATTATTATTACCTTCACTGTGGCATATCAAAATTATGTTTTTCTGTGTCTGACTTGTCCATTCATTTATTGGCTTAACAAGCATTTATTGATTTCCTTTTCAGTGCCAGTCATTCAAGTGGCACCAGGGGCTCAGAAGTAAAAATTTAGAACCCTTGTCCTGAAGGTGCTTATAATTTGATTGTTGACATGGGAGAAAAGGTACTGTACTGTGGAATTGCAAATACATTTGGGGGCACTGTTTGATAAGCTAGAAACCAAAAAGCTGCAGACTTGCATTAAATAAGTATTAAAGGTATATGCCATATATATGATGTGGTTAGCTATGACATTTCTGGGAGAGAAATTTCAAAATATTTACCTGTAACTCAGGGCTCTCTCCCTTGAACTACAGAACTGTATATTTAGTCCCTGCTAAATATCTTCATTTGAAAATCCCATAAAAATACCAAATCTTACCTGCCTGGAACTAAATTCATCACCATTTGTCCCCTTTCCCCTCTTCCTCTATGTTATTTACTCTGTGTTTTTTATCTTATTAAGGACATCCCCACATACCTAGTGTGTCCCACAAAAGCCGTAAGTCACCCTGTATTCCTGCATCTCCTTATTATTCCTATCCAGTTGAACACAATACCGGTGTCATCCAGGTGACTCTTCTTCCTGTCACTATGAGTTTAGTCTGGGTCCCCACCATTTCTTCACCAGCTTATCCCAATGTCCTTTAACCCTACCTTGCTCCCCTCTCATCCCATCCTACACATGGGAAGACAGAGGGACTTCTTTGGAGATACTTATCACAGATCATTTCACTCAGATATTAAAATTATTTTAGCTGCTGTTCACCACCTTTAAAATGAATTCTAATTTCTAGCATAATATTCTAACATCTCCTTATCTGACTCCTCTTATCTTTTTACTCTCTATTTAACATGGGCTTTCTATCTTCCAGCCATATGGAAATATTTTGATTCTCCTCAAGAAAGCACGATGTCACTTGGTCATATGGCTTTGACCTTAATTTTAAATTTAAATTTACTTCATTTCAATTCAAACTTCCAACCTTCCAGAGAGATGTAAGTGCCCCTTATATTCTTTTAACATTCATGTTTATCATATTTTTTATCACCTATCATGACTGTTGTTTAATTTTCTGTCTCCATATTGGTCTTCTTTGCTTTTCTTTCTGAGTTTCTCTTAACTTTGTTTCCCCTCTTAATCCCAAATTCAAGAATATTTAGTTACTAAGCATGTGTTGGATAAATGAAAGAATAAATGCTACAAGAATAGGCAAATGTGACATAGTTAAAATTCTTGGCCTTTTAGAGTAATCACATTAACAAGTTAATATATTGCACCTTCACTGATTGCTGCATTACTATAGTTGATTTAGTTTCAGAAATAAACATTCCCAACTTGCCCATATGGTGAAAATGGAAAATGAATATAGTATTTGGAAAACTAAGTAAGAAATAAGTATCTGGTAAAGTAAGAAATATTTTTTTTCTTATTGAGTTTATTGGTACATTTTAGGTATACAGTACAGTTACATTCATCATTGAGATCTTGTACCTTTACATGACAGGTTTTGGTTCTCATTTTTCCCCTTACCCCTGCCCTCCCTTCACCCCTTCCTCCCTTCCCTATTTACAAAGACTTTATTTCCATTTTATCATTTTCTCATATTTTTCCTTTCCCCTACCCTTCCCACTTCCCCTACACCTTTAGACCTTTTCTTCCTACTTCACATTGTCAATTATCTCATTAGGATCTTGTGTACAATTATAGTTTTTCACACCAGAGAAACTATTCAGTATTTACACATGTGTGACTCATTGACTTCACTTAAGAGTATATCCTCAATATGCATCCATTTTCTTATGAATGAGTCAAAATTTCTCATTCTTTGTGGCTGAGTAGTATTCCATTTTATAGAAAAACTACATCTTCTTTATCCAATCTCAAACTGATGGGCAAATGGGCTATTTCCAAGTTTTAGCTATTACAAACTGTGCCGCTATAAACATTGGTGCGCATATATCACTGTGGTATGATTCTTTTAAATCTTTTGGAAAGATACCCAGCAGAGGGATGGCTGGATCAAATGGAACCTCTAGTCTGAGCTCTTTGAGGTATCTCCATATTGATTTCCATAGTGGTTGCACCAGTCTGCACTCCCACCAGCAACAGAGAAGGGTTCCTTCCTTCCCACAACCCTGCCAACATTTGTTTTGGTTGATTTCTTGATAGCAGCCAAGAAAATAAATTTTAAATGGTAACAGATTTGATCAAATGTAAGTTAAAATGACTCAGTTCTCGGCTCATAAAGAATAAAGTTGGAAATGGCACATGCCTGTAACCCCACTCGGGAATTACTTGGGATGCTGAAGTGGGAGGATTAAAAGTTGGAAGCCAGATTGAGCAAGTTAGTGAGACACTGTATCAATTTTTTTAACTACAAGAATGTCTGGGGGATAGTTCAGTAGTAGACTATTAGTCTAACATGCATGAGGTCCTAGGTTCAATCCCCAGTGCCACACACACAGATGCATGCACACAAATGCACACACAGAGAAAAATACAGGTATAGCTTTACAGTGAAAAAAATTCCACTGAAGGGTCAGCAAACTTCTCTGAAAAGGACTACATGTAATCTTTGTTATATATTCTTTGTTTTTCTTAACAACTTTTTTGTTTGTTTGTTTTGTTTTTCATTTGTTTGTTTGTTACTGGGGATCAAACTCTGGTGCTTGTGCTTGTGAGGCAGGTGGAACCACCAAGCTAAATCCCGGCCCTTAATACAACTTTTTAAAAATGTAAAACCAAAGGTCATGAATAGTCTGTCCTAGGAACAATTGGCCTGTAGGCTGTGGTCTTTAGACTCCATTCTATATAATTATTATTAGACGTACATAAAGGAAAAATCATCAAGAACAAAGTTCCCTAAAGATAATGCTGTGGATGCATCTATAATTTTAGACTCTCCAAACTACTACCAGAAGCAATTTTATCAGTCTCCTGGGTGATAACAGAGCTGAGGGAAGTACGTAAGTCTACAAAATCCTAATCATTTTCTTCCAGCTCAGGGGTTTATCTGGTGAATGTAAGAAGGGCTTCAAGGTAGACCTCTTGGAAGACAAAGAAACTATCTTGAGGGGCCCAACAATTACTTATTTAACTAATTCCTTCTGCATAAGAAGTACATGATCTTGCACATCCAGCTCTCAACTTTGACATTCTACTAAATAACCTTATGTTCCTCCTAATCATATTTTTCTACATTTTATTTCAAGCATTTTGAATGTGCTACTTGTAGTAGAATTTAGATTCTAAGAAGCAGCCATGACTTTGCTGTCACGGTTAGTAAAATAGTATTGAGGATCCTGGCCATATGCCCTTCAAATCCAGCTGGACCCCACCGAGGATTTCTTCAAACCATGGAGAGTGTCAATGATCAAAAAGAGACAGTGTAGATCTGAGATAAAAAGGGAAGAAGAGAGCTGGGCGTAGTGGCGCATGCCTGTAATCGCAGCACTTGGGAGGCTGAGGCAGGAGGATGGCTGTGAATTCAAGACCAGCCTGAGCTGCATGGTAAGTTCCTGGTCAGTCTCAAAAAACAAAAATACAAACAACAACAACAAAAAAAAAACAAAAAACAAAAAGAGGGAAAAAGAGGACTCATAGATACAAGAAGAGAATCTATCAGTTAGTTATGAGAGCTTTGGGAAGAAATTTTAAATTCATATTGAGGGAATAAAACTAGAGAATAAGGGCTGAGAGTTTCAGGAACAGATCAGAGAAATGAACAGTCAAGCTGAGGAACTGACAAATTACCTGACTCAAGCTATTAACAATTTCAGAGTTTACTGGAGTGTGTACGGAGGAGCTAGATAGTCACAGGACTCATCCAGGAAGTCTCCCTAAAGAGAACCTGAAATTCAAGCCAGAAAGATGACTTTTCTTGGAAGAACTAGGCTTTTCCTTCGAACCTGTAGGAACACTGTACTTTTAACTCACTTTTAATAATAATAATTAAATTTAAAATTGGTTTCAATTTCCCTCCACCCCCCCACCCAAATCCCAACTGCAGTTATTGGTGACATAGAGTATTTTAAACTTGAAACAATTCTAGTCCAACACTAATCAACTCATAAATCCTCACCTTATTGACAATAAGGTACCCACTCCATAGTTTTTAAATGTATGGATGGAGATGCTCATGATATAAGGGAAGATATTAGAAAACCAAACAAAAGGAGAAATCCTTTCTTTGTGATTTCTAGCTTGTACCTAGTTAGCACCATGACTTTCAGAAGATTACTAAACATCAGTTTCCTCTCATATAACATAAAGGAGTTCAGCTAGAGCAGCACTTCCAAAGTTTAATGAGATTATAAATACTGTGATTGGGGGTGAGATTCTGCATTGCTAACAGGTCTCAGATGAAGATGATGCTATTCACCCATGGATTTTGAGTGACAAGTAACTGGATAAATTCTGGGAATTCTTGTAGCTCAAAAATGTAACCATGTACTAAATTTTTTGATGACAGAATAAACTAGTTGCCCTCACACACACAAGCTATATTAGTCACTTAAGTACAGGCTTAGACATTTTCAGTTCCTTCAACAAGTATGCATTACAATTCCTGTTCCCGTAGTGTAAGCCAAATAATCTATGTTTTCACTTTAGCTTCAGCTAATTCCCTTACTGTGGTGGCTCTCAAAATTTGGTGTCCATCAGTATCAATTAGGAGATTTATAGAAATAAGATAACCATGTCTCACCCCAATCTCTTTTACCAAGTTTCTGATCCATTTGCTCTGGGGTACAGAAGTATACAAGATTTTGCATTTCAAACAACTTGCCAAATGATTATGTGACTAATTTCTTCACAGAAATTCAGGGCAAGTTAATGGTAGGCAGAATATTTATCCCAATGATTTCTTTCTTTTTCAGCCAACTGTTTGGCCTGTTTATATGTTTAAGAAAAGTACTGAACCTTCAATACAAAGTGCTAGATAGAGTCATAAGCTTTCTCATACTCACTAAGTCTCTTCTTCTTAAAAGCAAGGCTATGAATTCCCTTAGATTTGCTATTGAATTCTGGAAACAGAATTAGATTTTTGAATTCCAAATTCTACTATGTATTGCCTTGGTAACATTGATTTATTTCTTAACCTCTTTTACCTGTTTTATCATCCATAAAATGAACTGATAATACCACTCTTGCAGTTGATTTTAAGAAGAGGTATTTGTGTACCTGCCAAATAGTAGTCTCAACCAATTGCCATTATTAAGCATTTTTAAGTTCTTGGTTTTATACAAATATGTTTTCTGACAACAGGATATAGTCCAAGACACAATTCTATGGCATTCCACTAAAACTACTTTCAATCCCATTATACTAAATTAATCATTGCTTTAGTCACATTTCACAATTTTATTCTTCCATATCCTTTTTTGCAAATATATGAATTATTATCAAATGTCTTAAAGAAACCATAATTGTTTGAGTATATTTTTATTTTTATTCATCACATAGTATCATACAGATTTATGGTGCTCAATGTGACATTTCAAAATTTGTGTACAATGTAAAATAATCAAATCAAGGCAATTGGCTATTATCTCAGACATATATCATTACTTTGTTATGGTAACATTCAAAATATTTTATTAGCTTTTTTGGAATATTCAATTAATTCAGCCATAGTCAATCTACTGTATTAAGAAGCTCTTCTTCCACCTCTCTCCCTGATCCCATAAGCCATTCTCTACCTCCCTACCTTTCTTAGGTTCTCACAACTAGTCTTGTACTCTCTAATTTTACAAGATCAACTTTTTTAGCATCAAACATAAAAGTTAGGGTAAACTGTATTTTCATTTAACATCATGACCCCAATTCCATCCTTGTTGCACCAAATAACAGAATTTCATTATTTTTATGGCCAAATAATATTCAATTGTGTATAAAATTTTATCACAGTATCCATTCATCAGTGGATGAATGCCTCTGTTGATTCCCTATGTTAGCTTCTGTGACTAGTTCCGCAATAAACATGGAAGGGCTGATATCAGTTGCCAATGTATAAATTACTCTCTCTTTTTTGGGGGGGATTATAACCCACAGTAGGATTTCTGGATTATATAGAAGTTCCATTTCTAGTTTTTATAAGGAATCTCTATACCATTTTTCATAATGGCTGTAATAATTTATATTCTCATGAATACAGCGAGAGTCCCCTTTTCTCCATATACCCACTAACATTTAATTTTTGTCTTTTTGTTAATAGTTATTCTAACCTGATTGAGATGATATTTCACTTTGGTTTTGATCTTAAGTTACCAGGTGACTAGTGCTGCTGATCACTTTTACATAACTTATTGACATTTCATTTGCATTTTTATACATGAATAATGAAACCATCAAGAAACAAATCATGGAAGCAATTCCACTCACAGTAACTATAAAAGAAAAAAACTAAGAACAAATTTACACAAGGAAATAAATTATCTCTACAATAAAAATTATAAAACATTGATAAGAGAAATAGAAGAGAAGAAGAGGAAGAAAAAATGAAGGAAGCATCAAATGAAAGAAAGAAGGCAGCTATTTCATATTCATAGACTGTATGAATTAATATTGGTAAAATGCCAACGCTACCCAAAGAAATCTATAGATACTATTCAATACCTTTCAAAATACAAGTGACATTTTTCATAAAAATAGAAAAATATTTCTAAAATGTATAAGGAACCACAAAAGACCCTGGATAACCAAAGCAATCCTAAGCAAAAGCAGCAAAGCTAGATGCATTACAGTGCCTGACCTAAGAGCGGACTACAAAGCTACAGAATCAAAACAGCATAATAAAACAGAGAATCTAGAAATTATTCTATGTATTTATAGCCAAATGGCTTTCAATGGAAGCATCCTTTGAAGAAAAGAAAGCAATCCTAGAGAATGAAGAATATGTGGAGCTTTTCTCCCAGCCCAAAGCTGAGTTGAGCCTCTGCTAGGCAAAAGTATGGCCATCTAATGAAAGCCAGTTTGTGTGAATGGACAGATGGCCAAAAGACAATGCCAGGATATAGGGGCTGGGAGGCAGGGTAGGGTTACTCACCACCAAGGTTTTCAAAATGAGTTGAGAAAACCCCATACTTGAAAAGTCTGGGCCCCTTTGAAGAATCAGGTGAATCAATTGTGATCATAAAGGTATCCTATCCAAGAAGGGCAAAGAGTTTATTTCTTTAGTGGAATTCTGAAATCATCAGAAGTCTCTGTTAAAAAAGAAGCCTGTTTCAAAGGAATCTAGAATTGAGCACAGAATCCAAACACCTTGTCACTCACACGTACACCACTGGTAAATATCAGTGCAAAGCTTGGGAGACCTTTTCCCTGTTCTTGAATCCACTGCTCTTCCACCAGTTTCACATCATCTCTTCATCACAGTGCCCCTTCTTCTAATCACCCTTTGTCTTCCCTTATCCTGGATTCACCCAATTCGGCCACTCCGCTCCTATCTGTCCTCCAGGCTGAAGGTGAAACTAAGCTCTTGACAACTTGCACTATTGTTTCTAGTACCTTGTTACTTCTGCTTCCCATCCCATTTCAAGAAAGAGGGGTCAAAGTAATTGTGAAATTACATGCCCACTTATAATTCTCCTTATCCTAGGGATCTTGGTATACACAAAAGTAATTTCAGAACTGTTTGACTTGGAAGCAAATAAGGTGATTAAAAATGTAGCTGACGCTGGTTTTCTGATTTTCCCCACTATTTTTGTTTTGTTTTTAATATTTTCTAGAAGGAAAAAAATAAGACACATAAATTACACATAAGTCGAGCGACAGAACCTTGAAATGAGACCTCCCCCAAATTATCAAGGTAGCAGATGTCACAAGATTCCCTACTACATATCCACCTTTTGCCATCTAGTAGGAGACCCCAGACATATGCTTATCCTTGTATGGGCAAAAGGCAGAAAATGGTGCCTTGTAATGGGGGTAGGGTCCTTTGTAAAGGCTAAATCTCAATGTAGAGGTGACATATAAAATGAGCAATAAGTAAGTATATGAGCTTCCCCACCCAAAAGGAAACTATGACAAGAAATGTGTTTCCCAGGCACCCCTCCCACCAAAAATTCAAATTCTATAACTACTAAATAAATTGAGAAAAAAAA
>NW_022900926.1:81660093-81744853 GCF_012274545.1 Fukomys damarensis | reverse complement strand
TATCTTTGTTTGTGTGTATATTTTTTTAAATACTAGCACCTTTAAAGGGCATTTAAGGTTTTGTTTGCATCTTTTAATGAAAAGAATAAAGCTAAAGCATACATTATGCAAGTATCTAGAATCTGTATAAAAATAAATAAATTTACACAGAAGGCATGAGTCTACCCCTTTCAAAAGTTAGAAGGCATGGGCTCTTGACTTTCATGCAAAAATTCCAAATTAAAATTGTAAGGAAAATTGCAATATATGGGCTTTACTACCATCGATGTTGAAAAGCAATTTTCAATTTTTCATAACTTCATTTTAATACATATATTTCCTGAAATTACCCAAGAGAGCTATCTGTGCTGCACGCTAGGCACATTCAAAGTTTAAATGCAAAGTTCACTAATTTTGAGTCTGGTTAGGGAGAGAGGGGGAGGGTGGGCCTTTTGAAATTGCTTTTGTAGCAGAAAAAAAAAAACCCTGCATTTTAAAGACTTCCCTTGACCATGTTCTTTCTTCACTTACCTGTCCACAGTGTCTCACTAAAATTGAGTTCAGACCAATTAAAGCAAGCCTTAACATGATTCGAAGTAAAAGATGATGTTTTAACAGAGACTAAAGGAAAATGAGGTCCATTCTATACTGTGAGCTTGGAGAATTAGGCCAACATTTCGGCATTGCTGATTATGAGCTAATTCTTCATTAAGTGAAAGAAAAGTCCTGCTTATTTTTAAATTTTATTTTATTATTCTTATACCTCTCCTCTCCCTTTTATCTCATGAATCTCAGCAAGAGAACAATTTTTCTTCCAGAATCCACAATATCACACACAATGGAAAAGTAAATGAGAGAACAGCCAATCCCTCAGCAGTTCAGGATGTACATACATGCATATGCAGTGTGATCACTATGTATGGCGAATCATGCCCTGAGTGACATCTAACAGAAAGGCAAAGCTTCCATAGGAGAAGTGGTTTATTGAACCTTATAACATTGCATGACAATTTTCAACTTGTGGAGTGCAACCAGTCATTTGTATGCTCCAGGTGAGAGAAGGCATCATAATCATGGATAAATACCATAAATCATGGATCACGAGCAATGCATTTCGATCATGCTACTTCCAATTGCAGTTTTTCATGAAATGTCATCATGGAAGATGAAACTTGGGTCTATGGTAATGATCCAGAGACTAAAATTCAGAGTTCTCAAAGAAATCATCAGTTCTCCTCACGTGACAACACATCAATCGAGATCTAACATCAAGGTGATGATTTTTTTTTTTTTTTTGCCCTCGGTGGACTTGGGTAAGTTGAGTCTCTAATCAGAAATATTACAGAGAAATCTGAATATTTTAAGGACTTATTACTTAAGAAATCATGTGAGTAGAAAATGAACTGCAAAATAAGCAAATGATTACATAGCCCAACATGACAATATTCTGTGTCACACATTGCTTCTAGCGCAGCAATTCCACTCAAAAACATTATGGCACATCCTGATCCATCTTATTCACCAGATCTCACACCATGAGACGCTGGCTCTTCTTAAAATGGCTATGAAAGGTTCATGTTGTGAGTGAATTTGAGACATTGAGGCAGCCACAAATTCACAACCAATGACACTCATGAAAAAGGACATTCAAATCAGCCTCAGAAAGTAGCAGGAACCATGGAAGATGTATATATAAAGTATCAGGAATTAATGGCAATGTGTCTTTTACTATGGCAAAAATTTTTAAAAACATTCACAGTATGCTTTTATCACACCTTACACACACTTACAAAAAACTCTCAAGTATTCATCAGATTAATACAGAAAAGTGGTTCCAAGTCTTTTCTAATATGTAAATCTTAAAAAAAAAATACCTGAGTGTCACAATCTTTGGTAAAGCGGAGTCTGCTCATTTTGCTGAGACATTCTCCAGTATTCAAAGCAATAGCCTCACCTAGAGCTGTGCCAGGGGATTTAGAAAGTTTGACAAAGAATTTCTCAGCACACCAGCTGAGCCCTTCAGGACCCCCACAAATTGACACAGCCTAATCCCAGAAGTCATTAGATGGACTGATTATGCAAAAGCCCTGTTGTCTAATACACTATATTTAAAAATTAACAGTGCTGATTGTAAAAGAAAAAAGAATGCAAAATTTATTTATGAATAGCATAGGAGTATGGATATTCTTTGTATCTTTTCATAGAATTATAAATGCCCTGTTCATACACTTGGAAAGTTAGAATGATGTTGGAGAAGGAGGCAAATTCCAGATTATATCAGTAACATTTGTTTTAGACTCTGGGTCCTTTATAAGGAATAGCTCACTTACCTTTTGAAATTTAGATGACTGTTAGGAACATTAAATATTAAAATGAGCTTTTTAAATGCATATGAGACAAAGAGAAGCAACCATTTATGTTGTATGTAGGTTGTGTATAACATATTCAGATTATCTATTATAATATCCACGTATACAATTTGGTTATAAAAATATGCAACATAGGCAGGTTGGGATGATCACTCATATGGAGACTCATTCTTTTTCCTTGGGGGTGAGTGGTAAGGGAGGTGGAAGAACAAGCTTTCCCAGCCCTCATTATTGGAGGAGAGAAATTTTCTGCTCTTTAAAGAGAATCAGCTTTGCTGTGACTTGACCCCACCTCTGCTGGAGTTCAACTCTGCAACTTCTCTTTCTATTTTCCCTATTGAGTAACACATTCTGGAGTAGAGCTCAGGTAAGATGGAATTGAAGTATTTTCAGTCACAAATCTTCCTTCATCATGCAAAGATGAAGAGAAAAAGCAAAGACTTTTTATTCTTCAACAAATGAAGAAAAGTAAAGTACAGTGACTGGAACATAATAAGCAGTGCAAAAGGATTTACAGCATAGGACACTGACCCGTGGGAATAAATCAATGAATGTCTTTAAAACATATATCCCGAACTATACAAACAAGAATACAGCAAGATAGGTGATGTTTGCCCTATTAAACAGATTCTGCAGAACAAGAACAAGGCCTGCTTATGTCTAGAATCTCTGAACGAGACCCATGGCCTGATTGTGCTGCCTTGAGCCAGTGAACAAACTACAGCCATGATGAGGAAACTTTTAGGGCTTTCCCTGGGTCTTAATGGCTTCACTGCTGAATTCTACAAGACATATATAGAAGAACTGTTGCAACTACTGTTTAAACTCGTCGATGAAATTGAAAGAGAAACAATACTCCTAAATTTATTCCTGAAAGCAAGTATCACCTTGACCCAAAGGCAGAGAAAAACCCAACCAAAAAAGAGAACTATAGGCCAATCTCCCTAGTGAACATAGATGCAAAAATCCTCAGGAAGATACTGGAAAACAGAATACAGAAGATCATTAAGAAAATTATACACACCTTGACCAAGTGGGATTCATCCCAGGGATGCAGGGATACTCAAATCAATAAATGTAATATGCTATATTAATAGAGCTGAGGACAAAATACATATGATCATCACAAAAAAGCATTCATTCAACAAAATCCAGCACACATTCATGATAGAAACCCAAAATAAAATTGGAATAGATGGTCTTTATCTCAATCTGATAAAAGCCATCTATAAAAAACCAACAGCCAACATTATACTAAATGGTCAAAAACTCCTGCACACTAAAATCAGGGACAAGACAAAGATGTCCATTATCACCGCTCCTGTTCAACATAGTTATGGAAACATTAGCCACAGCAATTAGACAAGAGGAAGAAATAAAGGAATAAATATAGGAAATGAAGAAGTCAAATTATCATTATTTGCAGATGACATGATACTCTATATGGAAGACCCCAAGAACTCCGCCAAAAGTCTTCTGGACTTAACATCCAAATTCTGTAAAGTATCTGGATACAAGGTCAACACACAAAAATTAATAGCTTTTCTGTACATGAACAACAGACTCAACACACTGAGAGAGGGACTAGAAAAACAACTCCTTTGAAAATAGCACCCCCAAAAAATGAAATAACTAGGAATCAATCTAATGAAAGAAATCAAAGGCCTCTACTCTGAAAACTATAGCACTCTGAATAAAAGAGATTAAAGAGGGTATTAGAAAATGGAAAACAATCCCCTGCTCCTGGGTAGGAAAAACCAATATAGTGAAAATGGCCATACTTCCAAAACTGCTATATAAATTCATTGTAATCCCAATTGAAATTCCAACAGTATATTTCATAGAATCTGAGAAAACAATCCAAAAAATTTATTTGGAACCAGAAGAGACCTAGAATAGCAAAAATAATTTTAGGTAACAAAGACACAACTTGAAACTATACTGTACTACAAAGCTACTATGATAAAAACAGCATGGTACTGATAAAAAAATAGATTCAAGAATCAAGGAAACAGATTAGAAGATGCAGGAACAACTCCAGACATACTCAGCCACCTCAACTTTGACAAAGAAGCTAAGATAGTCTTTTTAATAAATGGTGCTGGAAAAATTGAGTTTAAACTTGCCAAAGATTAAAACTAGACCTATATCTCTCTATATACACTAAACTAAAATTGAAATGGATCAAAGATCTAAACATTAAAACAGAAACACTAAACCATCTGGAAGAGAGGTAAGGTAGAACTCCATAAGACATTGGCATGGGAAGATTTCGTGAACAAAGCCTCAGTCATACGTAAGCTAGCACAAAGAATCAGCAACTGGGATCTCATCTTATTAAAACACTTCTGCACAGTAAGCAAAACCACCAACAGAGTGAAGAGACAACCCACAATGTGGGGGGAAAAAATTTTACCAGCTGTTCCTTAGACAAAGGTCTACTACTATCTAGAATATATAAATAACTTTAAAAAATCAGACCTCCCAAATTTAAAGATCCAATCCAAAATTGGGCATCTGAAATGAACAAACATTTCTCAAAGAAGTAGAAACAGCAAATAAACATATGAAAATGGTCAAAATCACTAGTCATCCAAGAGATGAAAATGCAAACAACACCTCACCCACAAAAAATGGCTGATATCAAGAAATCAACCAAAAATGAATGGTGGTGGAGCTGTGGGGAAAAAAGAACCCTGCTCCACTGTTGGTGAGAGTATAGACTGATGCAACCACTGTGGAAAACAGTATGGAGATACCTCAAAAACCTAGGATTATAGGTTCTATTTGACCCAGTTGGGTATCTTCCCTAGAGAATTAAAAGAATCATACCAAAGTGATATAAGTGCACCCATGTTCATAGCAGCACAGTTTGTAATAGCTAAAAAAATGGAAACAGCCCAATTGCCCACCAACTGGTGAATGAATAAAGGTTTTTTTAAAAAAATAAAATGTACCACTCAGCCATAAAGAATGAGAAACAAGAGGCATTTATATCTAAATGGATGCACATTGAGGCCATACTGTTAAGTAAAATAAATAGAACATACATGTAAATTCCGAATAGTTTCTCTGGTGTGAAAGTGTAAATGACATAATGAGAAATAGGAAGAAAAGATCAAAGGGGAACAGGAAGTGGGAGGGGTAGGGGAAAGGAAAGAAGGGAAAGGAAAAAAATGAGAAAAGGAAAAAATGGAAACAGTCTTTGTAAATAGCAGGGGTGGAGGGATTGAAGGGAGGGGCAGGGAATGGGGGAAAAAATAAGAACCAAGATATATCTTGTAAAGGTACAAATTCCAAATGTTGAAAACTGTATTGTATACCTAAAATGTACCAATAAACTTAATGAATTAAAAAAAAACTTTTAGGGCTTTCATAGATAACATACAGCCTGCTGCTGCTTGTATGCCGTTGGTTCACCACCACTGAACTAGAATGTATTTCAAAGATCATACAAAGGATTTAGGAAAATGAATGATACAAAGGCATTTTCTGATTTAGGAATGTAGTTTCTCCTGTTTGAGGAATCATGGTTTCCAAATGATAAATGAGCAAATCTTCCTAATCTGTGTTTAAGTAGAAATTAACTTGTATATATCTGCATTCTAAAAAATGGTAGTCATGCTTATGGGCCCATTGCTATAACTTGCCAAGATCTTTCATTCTGAATTTAGTAACTCATAATATTTAATGTTATCCAAAAGAATGATCAGTTATATCAGCCAAGGCACAGCTTAAATCAAGGGTTAAAAAGACAAATTTCTCATGACAGAGGGAAGCAAGGCAACTGCATGACAGCCTGGGTACAAATGGTAGGGATTGGTGGGGACTGGTAAACTGGAGAGAAGAGGCAGGAACTACTCAGTTTACACCAACAGCTGTTCCAGTGGGGGTGGAATCTAAAACTGTTATACTTTCCAACTTTGGAAGTTGGATGAAAGCTGCAAATTTACAATTTTATGTGGAGTAAACCAAGTTGAAAAATGTCTGACCTAAAGAAAAATGAGTGACCTTGTCTTAGAAACAGACTGTGTCTGAGAAATTAGGTATCTATGGGTATTTTGGAGCAAAGAGTGACATTCTGAGGTCAGAGCTAAAGAAAGACAACGTAGGAGGTAAAAATGGGTTCATCACAGGTGTCAGTGAGGCATTCCTGCGCTTGAATTTTAAAGACTACAGATGTGCATTTATTTCTGCTAGAATTGCATGGGTACGACTTATTGACTAGCTGGAGTGGCAAGCTTTGATAACTTTAGATTCTGAAGTGAGATCAAATGAGAGAAATGACTCTGCATCAGGAAATGAAAAGATCCATTTTTGTCTATGGGTCTTTTGAGAAATGGCTGTGCAAACACTGTGTCTATCCGTCATAAAAGGGTTGTGTAATTAACATATGCAAAACAACACCACCGTCCTGCTGGAAGCTAACTTCCCTCCCTAGAAATTCAGCCTCTATTTATTTACAACAAAATAAAGTGGACCCTTCTGGAAAGAAACACGGCTCCGTAGTGGCCCGAACACTGTCGCAGCGATGCTTTAAATCTTTTATATCTCCCATACCTCCGGGGGCTGGTGCTGGATGGTATTGAGCCAGGGCCCATAAATAATTTATGCTAAGTAGCAATTTAGTTGTTTGGCTTGAGGTAAAGAAATCCAAGAAATTCATAAATAAAGTTCCCATTTTTGCTTGTGTTCCAAAGTTAATTTATGTTACTCTACAATTAACTAACATAAAGGTGAAAAAATATGACAGGCCTAAGGTACAAACTCCTGCTCATAAATCTGCTCTCTCTTAACTAGTGGTGGTTTAGTGACAGTTACCTAGTTCCCTCTGTCTTGTGCTAACGAACAGAAACTTTTCCTTGGTTAAATTTCCTACTACTGTATGGATTTGTAAACGTATTACAGGTGAATAGATTTCTGGATATGACAAGGAGGAAAAGGGAGATGAGATCTAAGACAGCTACAGTTGGAGTTCCTGCTATGTCTGAAATATTTTATTTCCTAGTCGAATATGACAAATGCTCACAGACCTTCACTCAAAAGCGAGAATAGGGATCCTGGGGACTGGCTGCAGGACAGGACATCCTACATGCCATGAGGGAGTGGGGACAAAGGGGTCAAAAGAAGCAGAGAGCCTTCAACTCAGACATTCCAGAGGGTACAAAGAGGGAGAGGCCATGGTGTAGACGTGAGCAACTTGACTCTCAATCTGGCACAGAAGCTAGGAAAGCCTTAGATTGGCCCAGTAAAGCATCGCTGGCATCGTCAGCAGAGGCTCTGCTGTCAACCAATAATGCAGAATTTAGGTTCTCATTGGAAACCGCAGCCTGCGATGTTCTGCTACAACAGAAAATTGTTCTCCAAAGTCTATCTGAGAGAGTTGACATTGGAGATGATGTTTCTCTGTGACATGTGACCCTGAAGATCTTCCAAGCTTTGCTCATGTAGCAAGACTGGAAAAAGCTACACAGTTAAGTTTCATTTGTTATTCATTTATTCAAATATATTTATTAAATGCCTACTAGGTGCCAGGAGGCAATACAGTAGATAATGTGGATCATAACATGAATAAAAAATCCCCATACTTAATCAGTTTATGGACTAAAGGGAGAGAAACAGAAGAGTAAACCAATAGTTTCAATATGTGGTAAGTGTTATGATAAAGTATACATGAGATGCCAGGGGGAAAATAAGGAGCAGCGAGGAGCAGCACACAGAGCAGCCTGGAAGTAGGAGTCAAGGAAGATTTCTAGAGGAAGAAAAAATTGCTTGATCCACTAGAAGAAAAGAAAAACTATGTTGAAAGGACTGCTGGAAGGGTGAGGATAACTCACCCAGCATTGCATGAGCCTAGTGTGGCCAAACATGGGATATGTCCAGCAAACTAGCAGATGAGGCTGGAAAGGTGTATTTGAGATACACTGGGAGCCCGTGCTGCTTACACTTCATGTCCAAGACAATGGGAAGCAAAGAAGGGTTTTAAGCCAAAGAATTGTAGAATCTGAATTGTGGGAATGAAAGAGCATTCTACCAGTAAAATGATAAATTGATTAGGTATAAACAAATTAATCTCAAAGCTAATGGCCAGAATGTTTCACCTCCTTCTGACAAAGTTTTCTTCCTTTTTTTTGTACCATGAAAACTATGCAAATGATGATGTTTTTCTTTTCTCTTTGAGATGATTGCTGCCAACTTAGCACCAATTTAATTGGTCAATTGCCATGGGGTTTTTGTTAGATTATCTTCAAGTTTGGCTTCTCTCTTTCCATTTCACTTCTGATATTTTGACATGTTGATTTTTTAAAATCTTATTATACCTATACTTTAGTTTTAGACTCCTGAAGTTTAATAGATGGTGAATAAATCATATTTAATTAAATACATACAGGTGCTCCCTGAAACATTACTGAAATGATGCGGCAAGAATAAATATGAAACACATGAGCAAAAATGATAATGGAAGAGGAGATAGGAAGGGACTTGATATCAACAGATTTTGGAAGATGGAAAGTACGTAGGTGAGAGTAAGAAATGACTTAACTGTTTGGAAGAAATTGAATTAACATGGAGCTAAAAAGGGAACTGTTTGACAGTCAAGAATTTTTTTCTCATTTCATCCAGAAAAACCTGAGGATTTAAAAGATACTGAGGAAACGTAAGGATAAGGAGATAAATTGAGATTTGTATAAAGAACAAATATACCTCAGGGTCCCTGAACTGCCAGACTCCTTCTCTCCCCTGTGGGATTATGGAATATAATTTTGAAAGAAATTACACCTGAGATTATTGGAACTCAGAAATGCTAGGTACCATGTGGAGGGCAGGGGTAAAATGTCATTTTTTAAAAAGAAGTATATAAAAGATAAAGTTTTCTTCTGCTATCCTGTCAGTGATAGATAGATGTACATATACATATACTCAGAGAGATATAGATATGGATATAGATATAGATGTAGAGATATATTTTTCCCTATCTGGAAACTTAAACAAGTTTACCTGAGAAAGCAATGAACCTAAGAAGGCCCACAGTCACTCCTGTTTGAAGCTTCCACATGACAGCCAGAACCACAACAAAACTATTTACAAGCTAATCACCAGACATTCTTGTCAGCCATTTGAGCCTTTTGAAAAACCTTCTAAAATGAACTAAAGGGACCAAAGACATGAGTGGAAAAGAGGGATCCAGAAGAATCAGAGATATATAAAAAGAACAGAAATGTCTTAAAATCCATAATAAATATATATAAATAAAAATATAAATATACATTTATGAAATGAATATTTTCGAAGAAAAAAATATGAAAATGATCTTGAAAGTTAAATGTGTGAAGGGAGAGATTAGAAATTCAGTTGAATCAATAAAGCTGAGGATATGCTGCAAAGAATAAGAAACATAAAAACAAATAGATTTGCTCAATGGAAGAGGAAATTTAAAGAAATAAAATTAGACAATAAAGGTAGGAAGTCCAACATTGGACGTGAGAAGTTCCAGAAAGAAAGAAAAGATTAAAACAAACTATAAATAAAAATACAAATGTTTTCCAAATTGTAAGACATGGGAGCAAGGTTAAAAGTGTCCAGTTCCTGCCCAGCACTCTGAATCACAAGGAACCCACACCAGAGTACACTGTCACATAATTTCAAAACAATGGGGATGACAAAAACTTCTAAAGTCTTCTGAAGAACTTCTACAGGTCATTTGCTAAGGACTGCCTATCGGATGCATTTGACGTTCAGTATTACCACTGGAGGCTGGAAGACCTTCCGGTACAGCCCTCAGAATTCTAAATGTAGTGGTTGGTTTTATTCTACAATTTTTCTTAATAATGTATAGATGTAAAATGTTGATCTCAAAGAGGAGAATAGAACAGTGATTGCTAAAGGATAAGTATTGTGCTCAGGAGGAAGGATAAAGTGAGAAGAGGCAACAAAACAAGCTGGGGATAAAGTATTTGTGTTCTATAGCACAGAAGGGTAACTTTAATTTGGCAATCTATTATATATTTTATGAAGAGCTAGAAGAGTAATTTCAAGGCTCCAAACACAAAGAAATGGAAATTTTGACTATCCTACTTTTGTCTTATACATTACATATAATACTGACATTATACTGTACCCCCAAATTTGTACAATTATTATTGAAAATAAAATAAGTGGAATCTTATGTCTAGTTGAAATACTACACAAGCATAGGATGGGCTAAAGGCAATTTTACCAATGCAACTCTCTCAAAGTGTGACTTTCCTAGAAAGGGGACACAGTAAGAATACTACAAAAATTAAGAATACCTCCAGCTAAAGGAGATAGAGGATCCAAAAAAGTAGGCTATAAAACATGAGAACAATACAACAGCTTTTCAGAGAGCCAATGACTAAGCACAGAGCAAGAAACTGGATGATGGGACCAGAGACTTAGCTCAGTGGAATCACGTCTGCCTGGCAAGCTCAAGGTCCTGAGTTCAAAAAAAAAAAAAAAAATAGTTGCATGACAAAGAGGGAAGCATGGAGGGAAACACAGAACTGTACAAGTAGGTAATACATTTGAGCATTCTGCAAAATCTATTGCCAGGTATTTGATTGACATGTTAAAACACTGGGAAAAAACAAGGAATAGGTAAGTGGAAAATTAAGTAAACTTTTGGAATGAAGAAATTATTTATTCCAGAAAAAAATGAGAGATTGTATGGGAAGGAGAAAAAAAATCAAGGTATTTTGTTAACTGAACCTTAAAAATGTATATAGCCATTATAATGCAGACTTTGTGTTTTTATTTGAAAAAACTTACAATATAGTTGCATTAGAAGAAAGTAAAGGTAACATCACAGTGGGAAACAAAAGAGGCAAGTAGGTAGAGGCTCTTATTTCAGAACTATTGAGTTAGAAAATGATTTAAAATAAAGAGAGCAGTACAAATTTAAATAAAGTAGATAAATATCAGAAGAAACATCTTAAGAGGGTTACAAGTTTTGGGATTTCTGGAATAAATCCATGAGAAAAAAAAAATCAGAGCAGGACATCAGTTTTTAATAGAGAGTATCATAAAGATGGACGAAATAATTATCCAAATTGTTATACATAACATCAATTACTGTAATGTAGAGGCTTACTTTTTCCCAGTTTTGGTGTTGTTGTTGTTGTTGTTGTTGTTGTTGTTGTTGTTGTGGAGGTGGAATGAGGAGATAGTGAATTTTAAGTTTTTCTACAATTTTTAAAAATAATAAGCTCATAGATAACTAAACAATGCAAAACTGCATAAGGAAGAAAATAAAAAGCCAATTTAAAATTCCACCACCCATTCAACATGCGAAAGTCAATAAATGTAATACATTATATTAACAAAGTCAAGGACAAAAACCATATGATCCTCTCAATAGATGCAGAAAAAGCATTTGATAAAATTCAACACCCGTTCATGATAAAAACCCTGCAAAAAATTGGAATAGATGGTCTATACCTCAACTTAATAAAGGCTATCTATGAAAAACCAACAGCCAACATCATACTAAATGGCCAAAAACTGAAAACCTTCATGTTAAAATCAGGAACAAGACAAGGATGACCATTATCACCACTCCTCTTCGATATAGTTCTGGAAACATTAGCCACAGCAATTAGACAAGAGAAAGAAATTAAAGCAATAAAGATAGGAAAGGAAGAAGTTAAACTGTCATTATTTGCTGATGATATGATACTCTACATCAAAGACCCAAAAACTCCACCAAAAGACTTCTAGACTTAATTCACAGATTCAGTAGAGTATCTGGATACAAGGTGAACACCCAAAAATCAATAGCCTTCTTATACACAAATAACAGACTCACTGAGAGAGAAAAAAGGGAAAAAAATTCCTTTTATACTAGCATCCAAAAAAATGAAATATATAGGAATCAATCTAACAAAACAAGCAAAAGATCGCTACACTGAAAACTACAGCACTCTGAAAAAAGAAATTGAAGACGATATTAAAAAATGGAAAGATATCCCCTGCTCCTGGGTAGGAAGAATCAACATAGTGAAAATGGCCATACTACCAAAGCTGCTATATAAATTCAATGCAATGCCAATTGAAATTCCAACACTATATTTCACAGAACTAGAAAAAAGAATCCAAAAATTCATTTGGAACCATAAGAGAACTAGAATAGCAAAAGCCATCTTAGGCAACAGAAATATGGCAGCGGGTATAACAATTCCCAATTTGAAACTATACTACAAAGCCACTGTGATAAAAACAGCATGGTACTGGCAAAGAAATAGGCCTGAGGATCAGTGGAACAGACTGGAAGGCACAAAAACAAACCCAGATGTAATCAGCTACCTCATCTTTGACAAAGGAGCTGACCATCCTCAGTGGAGGAAAGATAGCCTCTTTAATAAATGGTGTTGGAAAAACTGGATTTCAACCTGCCACAGATTAAAACTAGACCCTTATCTTTCACCATGCATTAAATTAAAATCCAAATGGATTAAAGATATAAATATTAAAACAGAAACATTAAACTTGCTGGAAGGTAAGTTAGGCAGAACTCTAGAAGACATTGGCATAGGAAAAGACTTTATGAACAAATCCTCAGTAGCATGGGAACTAGCAGATAGAATCAACAACTGGGATCTCATCTTATTAAAAAGCTTCTGCACTGCAAAAGAAACCATCAGCAGAACTAAGAGACAACCTACAATGAGGCAAAAAAATTTTACCAGCTGCTCCTCAGACAAAGGACTATTATCTAGAATATATACAAAGAACTCAAAACAATCAGCCCCCCCAAATATAAAGACTCGATTCAAAAATGGGCATCTGAAATGCATAGACATTTCTCAGATAAAGAAGTAAAAGCAGCAAGTAAATATATGAAAAAATGTTCCACATCACTGATCATTTGAGAGATGCAGATGAAAACAACACTGAAATTCCACCTCACCCCACAAAGAATGGCTGCTATCAAGAAATCACACAATAACAAATGTTGGTGGGGTTGTGGGGAGAAAGGAACCCTTCTCCATTGTTGGTGGGAGTGCAGACAACCACTATGGAAATCAATATGGAGATACCTCAAAGAGCTTGGACTGGAGGTTCCATTTGACCCAGCCATCCCTCTGCTGGGTATCTTTCCAAAAGAATTAAAAGAAGCATATCACAGAGAAGTATGCACACCCATGTTTATGGCAGCACAGTTTGCAATAGCTAAAACTTGGAATCAGCCTATTTGCCCATCAGTTGGAAACTGGATAAAGATGTGGTTTTTCTATAAAATGGAATATTACTCAGCCATAAAGAATGAGAAAATAGATTCATTTGTAGGAAAATGGATACATATTGAAGATATACTCCTAAGTGAAATAAATAAGGCACACATGTGTAAATACCGAATAGTTTCTCTGGTGTGAATAATCTGCAATAATACAGAAGATCCTAATAAGATTACTGACATTTAGAAATGGGAAGAAAGGAGCTAAAGGTGTAGGGAAGGTGGGATGGGTAGGGGAAGGGTAATAAGGGAAAAGAAAAAAACGTGAGATAATGAAAAGATGGAAATAAAGTGTTTGTAGATAGGGAGGGGAGGAGGGGTGAAGGGAGGGCAGGGACAAGGGGAAAAAATGAGAACTAAGACTTGTCACGTAGAGGTACAAGATCCCAACAATGAATGTGACTGTACTGTATCCCTAAAATGTACCAATAAACTCAATTAAAGCTGAAAAAAAAAAGAAAGTAAAATTCCACCACCCAAATATTGCCATTACATCAGTTGTTAGTTTCTGACCTTGTATAGCCATAAACCGATAAAAATGGAAATGATTAATTAATGATGATGATAATAGATATTCAGATGATCGATAGATGATAGATAGATAGATGATCACATTGTCTTTTATTAAAGTGAGATCATCTATAGATCATATACTGTTATATGTATTAAATTTAATTTGAAAAAGTAAAAGGAGAATCTGAAGCGAAATGAAATTGTAAATTTTCAGATAACTGATTCTGCATCATAAAATGTAGATCTCTAAGCTTGAAACAGAAAATCTGGAGCAATGTGAAAAACAGTAAGAGTTTGAGTCATTCCCGTTTTATATATTTCCATATCAGACAATATTAGCAGACTATTTCTGAGAAATATAGGAATGTCATTTCCCTCCACTCTCCAATTACATTTATACCACTAATTTTACATTGTTTTTAATAATAACATTTGCATTTACTTCTACAGCAACAATTCCCTCAGTTGTTTGGCCTTAATTCTATATTTAAATGGATTCAAACATCATCGGTCCTTTTTGTCACAGCTTCTCAATTCCCAAGTTCTTTTTTTTTGGGGGGGGGGTTGAGACAAGGTCTCGCTATGTAGTTGAGACTGAACTGGAACTCACTATGTAGCCCAGGCTGGACTCGAACTCACAGTGATCCTCCCCTGTCTCAGCCTCCCCAGGGCTGGGATTACAGGCATGTGCCACCATGCCTGGCTATTCAATTCCCAAGTTCTTTATTTTGATTTATCTCTTAATTAGCTAGATTTCATTGTCAAGCATTTTTCAAGAAAGACTCAAGAGTGCCATATTCCATGAATTCTTTCACGTTTGCAAATGTCTTCTTGTTGTCTTTACCTCTCTTCACATCCCAGCTTTCTTTCTATCCAAACTTTGCAGAAATAACTCCATCATATCTGGCATTGAACTTTACTATGAGGAAATCTGAGATCCATTCACCTTTTAAGCCACAGTAGTTGATCCACTTTACCTATCTTTAGATTTAAAGAATTTGTTTTTTAATCCTTGAAGTTCAGTAATAATATTCCAGGAACACTGAGCACATTTCAATCTAAATATTCACTTTTCTTTACTGAAGAGAAATCACTATTTATTTTATTCATTCATTCAATAAATACTTACTAAACATCTGCATGCCAGGGATTAGACTGTTAAATACATCATCAAAACAGATCAAAGAAAAAAACAAACCTGTGTAGGTAACCTGCCAAGAAGGGGGGAAGAAGAAATAATAACCAGGAAGCATAATAAAGAAGTAAATTATGCAATAAAATAAAACAATATGACAGAAGTTTTCAAAGGCTGTGGAGAAATAAAAGGAAAACCAGAGCAGTATAAGACTGCAGACCTGGGTTTGGGAGCATCACAAGATCAAATTTCAATGTTAAGCAAGTAAATCTTATTCAGAAGGTGATACTCAGGTAGACATGGTGGTGCATGTCCATAAGGCCAGTACACTTGGAGGCTGAGGCAGGAGGGTTATAGCTTTGAGCCCAGCCTGGGCCACCTAGTAACTTAGGGAGGTTCTGTCTCAAAATTTAAAAAGGAGTGTTGAGGGTGGGAATGTAGCTTAATGTAGGGGCCCAGGTTAAATCCTCACTATTGAAAAAAAAGTGATATTTAACAATGAATTGGAGGAGTAAATAAATGAACTGTGAGGATATCTAGGAGAAGATAATTAGAACACAAGAAACAGCCAATGCAAAGACTATAAGATGCCTCTTGGTACTGCAGGGATACGATAGAAGGAAGAAGGACATTGTGACCAGACTCAAGGGGAAGAAGCAAAACATTGTGTTTGCTAAGTTCAGCAAGGTTTAAGGGTGTCCAGATATTCAGGGTCTTGTAGGAGTGAAAGGCTTTAAGCTTGAGTTTCATGGGTTTAGTTAATGGCTTAATATGACTATAGTTTTAAAAGGATTATTCTGGCTATTTTGTTAATTTTAAAGATGTGACAAATAGAGAACAGTAGGGGAGGGGAAATAATTAGGGAGCTGTTGCTATAATTTAGGTAAGAGATTTTATTACATATTTATGTATTTTGTTAGGCAATAAGAGGAAACTTGTGTGAAAAGGCCATCTAAAAGCGAAAGAATATAATTTTTTAAAAACTTGGTGGATGTATCACTTCACTAACAAAACTAAATAAAGATCTGGAAGAGCCAATACAGTATTGAAAAGGAAAAAAAAAGTTGAAAGACTGATAATCCTTAACTACAAGAGTCACTATAAGACTAATCAAGAGAATGTGGAATAGGAAGGAGAAGAGATACATAGATTGATGGAACCAAATGAAAAGCCCAGAAATAGACCAGTTGACATAAATACAATGTCAAATGATCCTTGACAAAGAAACAAATATATGAGAACAACTAGACATCCACACACAAAAAGAAAAAGAATTTAGATGTAGGCCTCATAACAGTTACAAAAGCAACTCAAAGTCAGGGGAGGGGAGGGGGTGGGAGAGGAGAGGAGGGGAGGAAGAAAAGAAAGAACTGATAAAATGGACATCATGAAAATTGAAATTTTCTACTCTGCAAAAGACACCACCAAAAGAATAAAAAGACAAACCACAAAAATGGAGAAAAAAACATATCTGATAAAGGATTATTATCCCAATATACAAAGAATTTTTAATCAGTAATAAGGAAACAAATGACAGAATTTTTTAATTGAGTTTATTGGTACATTTTAGGTATACAGTACAGTTACATTCATCCTTGTGATCTTGTACCTTTACATGACAGGTCTTGGTTCTCATTTTTCCCCTTGTCCCTGCCCTCCCTTCACCCCCTCCTCCCCATCTACAAAAACTTTATTTCCATCTTTTCGTTATCTCATATTTTTTCTTTCCCCTTATTTCCTTTCCCCTACCCTTCCCACTTCCCCTACACCTTTAGCCCTTTTCTTCCTATTTCACATTGTCAATTATATCATGAGGGTCTTATGTACTATTATAGTTTTTCACACCAGAGAAACTATTAAGTATTTCCACATGTGTGACTTACTTATTTCACTTAGGAGTATATTCTCAATATGTATCCATTTTCCTATGAATGAATCTATTTTCTTATTCTTTATGGCTGAGTAGTATTCCATTTTATAGAAAAGCCACATCTTCTTTATCCAGTTTCCAACTGATGGGCAAATGGACTGTTTCAAAGTTTTAACTATTACAAACTGTGCCACTATAAACATAGGTGCGCATATATCACTGTGGTATGATTCTTTTAATTCTTTTGGAAAGATGCCCAACAGAGGGATGGCTGGGTCAAATGGAACCTCTAGTCTGAGCTCTTTGAGGTATCTCCATATTGATTTCCATAGTGGTTGCACCAGTCTACACTCCCACCAACAATGGACAAGGGTTCCTTTCTCCCCACAACCCCACCAACATTTGTTATTGGTTGATTTCTTGACAGCAGCCATTCTTTATAGGGTGAGGTACAATCTCAGTGTTGTTTTCATCTGCATCTCTCGAATGACCAGTGATGTGGAACATTTTTTCATATATTTACTTGCTGCTTTTACTTCTTTATCTGAGAAATGTCTGTTCATTTCAGATGCCCATTTTTGAATAGGGTCTTTATATTTGGGGAGGCTGATTGTTTTGAAAGTAAAGCAATGAAGATAGAAAAGGAAGAAGTTAAACTGTCATTATTTGCTTACGATATGATACTCTACATTGAAGACCCAAAAAACTCCAAAAGACTTCTAGACTTAACTGACACTTTTAGCAGAGTAGCTGGATACAAGGTCAACACCCAAAAATCAATAGCCTTCTTGTACACAAATAACAGACTCACTGAGAGAGAAATTAGGGAAACAATTCCTTTCACAATAGCATTCAAAACAATGAAGTATCTAGGAATCAACCTGACACAATTTTTTAAATGGGCCAAAAATCCTTTGACAGAAACCTCACCAAAGATGTGCAGGTAGCAAGTCAGCATATGAATACAAACCTATTACAATGGCCAAAATCCAGAACACTGACACTGACCAACCAAATGCTGATGATACGAAGCAACAGAAGCTCTAATGAAAGTGTAAAACAGTGCAGCTGCTTTCGAGGACAGTTTGATGGTTTCTTACTAAACATTTTCTCACTATATAATCCTTCAATCACACTCATCAGAGCTTGTTTAGCCTAAGAAATTAAAAACTTTTGTCCAACCAAAAGTCTGCACACAGATGCTTATAGCAGCTTCAGAGTTACCAAAACACAGGAAAAAGCAAGGTATCTTCCAGTAGGTAAATGGATAAACAAACCCTATTTTCCATTCAGAAAATAGAATATTATTCAGCACGAAAAATGAGCTATCAAGCTACAGAAACATATGGACCACATATAAATGCATCGTATTAATGAAAGTCTAATATAGTTCCAACAGGATTACATTCTGAAAAAGGCAAAAACCTTGGTGTTGTATATTCTTTTTTTTTTCTTTTTATTGAGGTTATTGGTGCAATCTAGGTATACAATACAATTACATTCATCATTGGGATTCTGTACCTTTACATAATAGGTCTTGATTCTCATTTATCCCCTTGTCCCTGCCCTCCCTTCACCCCCTACTCCCCTCCCCATTTACAAACACTTTATTTCCATTTTTTCAGTTTCTCATATTTTTTCCTCTCCCTTATTACCTTTCCCCCACCCTTCCCACTTTCCTTACACCTTTAGCCCTTTGCTTCCTATTTCACATTATTAATTGTCTCATTAGGATCCTGTGTACTATTATAGTTTTTCACACCAAAGAAACTATTTGGTATTTCAGTTAAAGAAATCTCTGTATGAACATTAAAAATAGGGAATCCTAAAATAAAACTAAAAAGCAAAGTAACAGAGAAAAGGCAATGATGTAACATCAAAATAATCCTCAATTCTGGAGATGGAAAGTCATCCCAATTTACTGTGTTGACTTGGTATTGTACAGAAATGGACAACCATATTGGTCTAGAAATGTTAATTTATTTTTATTTCTATTTTTATTTTTTCCATGTGTACAGGGGTAACACATCATACTAAATATGTAAGGTCATATCTACATTGGTTTGACTACAGAAACTAATAAAGTATTCTCTAAATAGTGAAAAAAGTATAAGATAAGACTATAAGAGCGAGAAGCAATTTAAATATGTTCAGGTGTATATTCTTTCAGTGGATACATGCCATTTGATGGTTTTCTGGGTAAAGAGGGAAGGGAAGTTATGGATGGAAAAGGATGAAGATATCACACACACATACACATATGCGTGTATGGCAGTTCTCCAAAATGAATGTAACTGTTATGCATCACAAGCACACATCAATACAACAAATATTTTTCCCAATCCTAAAAATATAGAACTCCAAAGTGAACCCTCCTGTATTATCTGAAGGACTTCAGGGGATAGTGATATTTGAATACAGATTCATCAGTTATAACCAATGTACAAATATAAAAGGTTGTTTGTTTGTGGAAACAGGAAGAATATGGGAAATTCTGTACCTTCCGCACAATTTTACTGTGATCATAAAAATACTCTAAAAATAGTTTGAGAAAAACTAATCATAGTAATAAATTTTTAAGAGATAGATGAAAACAGAGACATGGTGTGAAGCTTTTTTAATGTGGGAAACCACCAAGTGAGATAAATTAGATAACTTGAGTCAGCCCTACACCAAATCTCAAGGAGAACATAAAGATAAATTTGGGGCTTCAAAGTATAAAGTGATTCACTAGGGACAGAGAATATTATTGAAAGAGAATTTTTCTTTATTTTATTTTATTAGTGGTAATCTTCCCGTGTGATTTTATCATCTCCAGTCAAGTGCCAGCTATCATTCCTTTAAACTAACATCCTTTTCATTCAGATTTCTTGCCCAAATGCTATTAAGGCTAAAAGAATTTTCCTACATCTGGTTTAACCATTATGCACATAACTTCCTGTATATTTATCATTATTCAATTGAATACTTCTAATCTGTTTAGCTCGAAAGGCAGCTTGGCATTGGAATCCCTCCACTGTCTTCCTTACTAAGGATCACTGCTTCCCTCTTAGGTCACATTCATCAAGATATCCCACAACATAGAGCAGGTTTCTCACCTAACTTCCAAGGCCTGCCAAGAAAACACCTCATAGTTCACTGAAAGGTAAAGAGTAGCCTGCCAAATTATCACCCTCCAGCAGCTCAAGAGAATCAACCTAGGGTTCACCACCCCCAAATGAAGGAGCCATCACAGCAGAGAGGAATCCCAGACCATCCCAGTCAGTTTATCTCCTTTCAATCAATGGACACCTGCTTGCTTAAAAAGTTAAACCCAACTCAACTCCACACCAGTGATCTTCCACCTTCACCCTGTATCACAACTCAGTGCTGTCACTGATCCTTTAATAGGAACAAAGGGGGAGAAAAGAACTACACTATTGTGCCAACAGTTTAAAAAATGACAAGATCTCAAGTTTAGAATAAAATGTTTGTTATCAGATTTTACCTCTGTTAAGTAATTTAAGACAGAAATTATAAATTAATTGGGAAAATTAAAGTGTTCAGGGGTTGGAATAATTACTGAAGATTAGAGAAGCCCATAATATAAACTGTGTCATTTTGTTTGAGGGGAATGCAATTAATTTTCACTCACTGGGGCAAGGCAAGTATATTCTGGTAAGGTGGGTTTACAGGTGCAAATGCCCAAGATTTTCTGCAATGCTAGGTTTGAAATATTCTTTTTACAGAGTCCCTCATACATAGTGGCATGATGTCTGCTCACCGCTGTCATCGTTATCTAAAAGTTTGTTAAATATAGGACTGTACGTCATTCTGTCTCAGGTCCTGTACAAAGTGAAGTAATACCCAATTCCCTGACCTCTGGAGGTCTTTGGACCAAGACTGAGAATGCAGGAAACCATAAAGGAGATTCAAGTAACTGAATAAGCTTTAAAGCATTATGTGAATTAAGTGAATTCATACAAGTTTAACGTTTTGCACAAACAAAGAATAAGTGGAAGAGAGAGAAGAATTCCTATCTGCACTGTGCCTTTTGACTGAGCAGAGACATCAAATGAACAGAATGAGCAAATTAAAATAATCAAATTTTGCCCTTTAACACTTCTGTTGGGTTCCATGTTAAATAGCACAGTAGTAACTAGAAACTATAGGTATTTACAGTAATATATCCTGCACTTTACAGAGAAAAGGAAAAAAACAGATTTTGTTTTTTAATGCAATGAATTATAAACCCTTGTAAACATACAAAAACATATAGAATTGGTTAATTTCAGAGAGCCCACAGTAAAGAAAGCCATTAAAATAAGGCAGAAACTATGAGCTACTGAATTATACTAACCAGGCAGCTTGAAAGGGACTTATTTAATGAAGCTTGTTTTAAATTGTCCATCTCGTGTAAGGATGTGTGTGCACTTCTCAGAGTCCTTCTGCGGCCAGGTTTTGTTTTTGTGAACTTAGTGAATAGGATTTAAACTTCTTAGCTTTTTTTTTTTTTTCCTTTTCAAAAACTACAAACGCAATCAGTCTGAGTAGAATCCATTCAATTGGCCTCTGCTTTCTGAATGCAAGAAAGAAGTTACTTTTCCTCCCCTTCGTTTCATTCCAGCTGAGCACAGTGCTGCAAACATCTCATGCTGAAATCAGTGCCTTTTTAAAACTTCAAGGGGCTTGAAAGCTCCGAACCTGCTCAGAGGTGAAGTGGCTCCAAGAGACCAGCTCAGATGCACCCTATTTGCACTTCCCTCTGCTGTAAAGGATCTCAGTCCTTTATCCACAGGCCTCATTATGAAAGTTCTCTCGCTATGCACGCCAGACCAGGGCAGGTCTCCTCTTTGGTATTACAGCACCGCTCTCCATTTCACTCGCTGAAAAGAATCTTGGTCACTGGCTGAAGTCTACTGTGAGATCAAGAGAAACCTAGTTCTCTACAGTAGAGGGAGAGTTAATTGCTCTCCCTTCCCCAAGAGCAGGTCAGTCGCAATTCTGCCTGTCTTCAAATAAGCGCTGGTTTCCTCCACTCCTCTCCAAGGGTTCTAACTTGCTGAGGAAGGAAAGGTCCTTACCTTGCTAGAACTGCCCAGCTGAGTTCAGTGAGTATAAGACCTGCCGGCCACATTTTTAAACTCTTATAAAATAAAATCTGTAGATCCCTTAGTATGTATTTCTCTTCAGAAATCCCAAGGTTTTAGTTTTAGCTTCTTTTCTTCCCTACAAATAGAGTCAATTTCTTAAACCAGTAGCCTTTCAGAAGAGGAAAATAAATTTTCCGTTTACTGTGTTGAAAGGTACTTCAGAATTAATTGCCATGCAAGTAAATTGTGGAGTAACTGGTTAATTTCCTACAAGATAGATCTGATCGTTCAGCTTCTCATCCTGCAAATAAGCCCTTGTGCATAATATTTTTCTCTCTTCTCATTCGTCCTCTGTGGCAATGATGAAGTATTCTAGCTCTCTGAATACGGATATGGTCTGAAAATTCCAAGAGAAAAGTGTTTAGTTTTTAAAGGTTCACCTAGTGAAATTTCTTCCTTGGGTGCCCAAATTACTATCAATTGTTCAGCTTACTATCTTAAGGAGTCACATTAATTCTTGCAGGTGACTGAATTAACATTTTATATTCAAGATTCCCTGATAAAGCAACTATTTTTCCCCAATACTTAAAACTCGCCATAATCTTTGACCCTGTGGAATGAGTGCACAGGTGGCTTCTTCCACCTGTATTTCGGGTTTGGCTGAGCATTTACAGTGACACTCTCCCTACTGAGCCCTGCAGATACATGTTAGCATTGTTTTAATAACTATAGAAATCTACATTCCAAATCCAATTGATTTTACACTGCTACAGCTCCAGATAGCAGCAAACTGAACCCAACTTGATGAATGGCTGAGTTAATTTTGCTGAAACTCTAAAGAACTTGTAAGATGCATTTATGTGACTCCTCTAAAAGCAGATTTATTTAAGCACAATCTAAGGTTTCAAATAGAAGGTTCTCCTCTAAACTCTTAGTTCAGTAAGAAATTTTCACATTTTAGGTTAGTATTTAAGGTTTTGTTTCAAATTCCCATGACAATGAGCTTTTATGTTACAGGGAGAATACATTTTAATGTTCAGAGATTAAGCCTAAATATTCTGAGTGTGCACTCACATCAAGGTTCCATAACTTTCTTACTTGAATGATTATTATTTCTCCTTTATTAAGTAGTTTATCTTTTACTTCATGTCATATTTAATAATTCAGATATTACATGCTTTCATTGAATGTGCACTTCTGCATTGAAAGGAAGAAAAATGCAATTGCTATGTTGCTCAAATTGATAGTTTATGTAAGAAGGAAAAGAACCTAGAAATTCAGATCTTGTTCACAGTGAGGTAGGCAATAGAAATTTCAGAGCAGTAGAAATAGTCAGGTGTTGCATTTCTGTGCAGTGCTTTCCCTTTTATTTATTTTATATTTTATTTTCCTTCTATTGAAGTCTATTGAATATAATTTGCAACACTGGATACAAGCAGGGAAAATTCTGGATTTGGCTTCTGTTTACAATGTAAAACTAGTCACTACAGTAGATCAATGAGATACTTAACATTGATAGGCCAGAGGCAAACAAGAATAGCCCCACTTCCTTTAGCAGCCAGTGTTATAGTACAGGACCTAATTCAAGTTCTTACAATATCCAAATGCCTGACAAATTGAATTGCATGCTGTTTCCATGTAACTAACACATTTCTTGGATGACATTCCATAACAAATGGCCTTCAGTTGAGTAAAATATTACGAAGACTTCCTTCATTTATTATCCCTACACTCAAACCACTTCATCTCTAGTTAAGAGGCTTTGAGTTCGTGTGTTAAAAATGTGCAACATTTCTCTCCACACTTCCCTGTTTTGGCGTGGAGCCAATCATGACCTGGCACCTGGTGTCATACAGGCCTGAGTCCAGAGCACTCCAAAGTCAGAAGGAAAGGAGGCTATCTTCCTCGTAGTCTGGTACTGGTAACAGGCCCCTTTCATGTGAGTTGGGTAATTGGAGCAAGTGCAAGAGATTGTTCTCTCCTAGGCTCCTGCAGTGGACTTTCCCAAAGTATTGCTGGCAGGGATAAATTGGTATATGAATAGCAGACTTCAAAAAGTTTATTATTTGTAACCACTCATTGCTTCAACTAGTATTTTCTGAACCCTTACTTAGTTTCAGGCATTCTGCAGTGGACAAGGTCCCTACTGCCTTATAGTTTGTAATTTAGTAGAGGACACAGACATTAAACAAATAAAATTTTAAAAATATAATGTATTGTCTCAAAACATGAGAAAAATAAAGATACTATTAAAGATAATACATTTTCATGAAAGAGATTATGGGAACACTTGATTTAGACTGCAAAGTTAAAGAAGGTCCTGGTAGAAGCAACGTCCAATTTAGTTACTACAAGCACTATTTGGTATTCTAGAATTAGTGTTTCCCCAGTAGTGACTTTGTCTCTGCTTCAGGTAGAGGACCTCTCTGTAGTATTTAAATAATTCACCCTTGTCTACCTTATCAGCTTCATGTCCTATCTCGTCTTGCCTCATCTTTACTCTCCAGAACCCTGAATTTCTTATACGTGCCCCTCAAAAATGCTGCGTGAAGCCTCTATTGCTTAGCATCTGCTGGCCCCTCTATGTCTACTACCAATTCTTCACTGAAATGATTCCTCCTTGTCTTCTATTGCTGACATAAGACAGGACATCTCAAATTCTGCCCTTTTCTCTGGATAGCAATCATATGTGTCTCAGTTCCATATTTTATTGTTGTATGTCAAACATTGTTGAATATCAGCAATTTCATTCGTTCCAATCAGTAATGTGTGTGAGTGGCAACTTGCAGTACCTCCTTCTCTCCCGACTGCAGTGGGTTCCTACCGGACCTCTGAAGCCATGAATTATGGTAGTTCTGCTTGCTGTATGGCCTTCCTGTGTTCCCATAGCACAGTGCAACTACCTCTAAAATGAATCGTATCATTTAATGTGAAATTATCTGCTTGTGCTTCTTTCTTTCTCAATAGTTTCCTCTGATATCCTTAGTGATTAACAAAGAGCCTTTTATTACAACACTAAGAATAACTGTAGTTTTTGAGCATTTTACTAGAACCAGCTTTTAAATATCCTGATTCTCACTGCAGTGTTTGACATACATAATGCCACCCACTTTTACAATTGAAAAACTGAGACTTGAAATTTAAGTAGTTATACAAGTACACACCAGAGTAAAAGGTGGCAGAGGTCAGACTTCAATCATACTCTGACTCCAAACCCCATTTTCTTTGAACCATGGCAAGTTGTCACTCTTCTCATTCATCCATTCAGTAAGTATGTACAGTGCTTGGCATTGTGTTGGTGTCATCTGTCCGCCTAACTTGACTTCATTGAGCTTCTAGTCTAGTGAGGAGAACAAATGTTAAAAGCCAACCACCAATGTGATGAACCATAATGGATATCTGTTAAAACTATTTTGTGGAAGTTAAACTTACAAAAGATTTATGATAGCTATTCCTAAAAGAGAAACATGCTTTCCATTATTTAGTTTTCAAATATTAAAGATGCTTTATCCCTCACGCTTCTAACTACTTTTGCTTAAGAACAGCTAGGTTTTAATCAAGACACACCACCACAGCACTTACAAGTAGCAAATTAGAAAATTCCATTTTAGCCAATAGAAGTATGACCAATTTTGAAACTGATTCCTGAAAATGAGCTATCATGTGTGACTGACTGTACAGTGTGGATTCAGCTCAGAAAGAATCCCATCTCCTCTTATGAAGAATTGGCTGATCTATGCAATATTAATTCAGCTGGTTGAAACTGGCTTGTTGAATTCCAGAACCGAAGCTGAAGCTGCGTGGAAAAATGGAAAACTGTCAAGAGAATCATTACTGATAGAAATTGGAAATTGTAGTAAGATTGGAAAAAAAATCCTGTAAACCATAAACAAAGCATGACTGAATGTTCTGGTTCAGATGTGACTCTCCAAATGCAGTCTTTTTTTCTATAAATCTCTCTGGAGAGCATTATGTAGTGTTTGTTTTGATTTCGCCTCTGTTTTCAGTCAAAGAATCATCAACACTACTTGACATAATCAGAATTACAAAGAATTTAAGAACAAATAGGATCTCAGAAGCAGAGAATCTAGAATCAGACAAGATTTTAGAAATCCTCTATCCTAGATTCCCAGAGTCTAGGAAGCCCATGGAAGAGATTTCTGAACCATCCCAGATTTGTTTTAAATTTTTCTACAGACAGAGACCTTGTTTGCTCACCATCACTGTAATTATTATTGTAGGAAGTCCTCTCTATGTAGGTGAAAAATATGTCTCCTCTGAAAATCAACAGCTGCAATCAGTTGCTGCCTTCGGTGTGATCCCTGTTCCATGCGGCAGTTTACCTGTTTATGTACTTCTACAGTTTTTTTTTCTTTAGGTGTAAAATCTGCTCCGTGTAGATTTTTCTGAAATGTCTGGAGACATCTGACAAAACTTTACTGAGGTTATAGAACCTGAGGGAGAGCACTAGATAAGTAGAGAGGAATAGGTCTCAAACTCTGTTCCATAAAGAATGTGAATTCAAATATTCATTAGTTGATATGGATGGTGTCCTGTGGCACAGTTAATACATGGATCTATTCAACAATTGCAGAGTTAATGCAGTTACCTGGCAGCAAAACATTTCCAAAAAGGCCAGCCTTTCTTCTCATTGACTATTGATGACTGCAGCCCAGGGGAGAGTAGTACATTCATAAACATCAATCAGGGCAGGAAGGCGCCTTCCAGTCTCTTTTTAAGGAGATAATGTATGTGAAAGCTCTTTGTCAACTGTAAAGCAGTATACAAATGTATAGAATTTTTGCTACTGTCTTAAAAGGGAGTTGGAATAAAATTATTGTTGTTTGCTTTAAAGTTTCCCATGTAGCTTTTTATCAAGAGGGCTTTGCTTCCCTTTCCATTTTCTCTGCATAGATAGTTAACAAAAGTAGTCTGAAGTAATGAGGGTTAAGCATGTTATTATTCAATGTAGGCTAAATTTTTTATTCCAAATTTTAAAAACAATTTTCTTTGGCATTTTTTCAATATATCTTTTTGTAAAATGACAAAAGTTGCAAAACACATGGACTATATGTGTGATTTACCCTGAATTAACACTAATGTCCAGTCCTGTCAAAGATAACAAGATCTACTGTTTGTAGACCAGCTGGTATATTCTCAGAGCTGCGAGGTATTGGATGTGTATTATCTCAATTAATCCTCACAATCCACCCCATCTCAATTTACAGATGAGGAAGCATTAAAAGCTATCCTGTGGTTGTAAAGATAGTAATTGGTTGATTTCAGAATTAAAACTCAGTAGTCTCACTCGCGAGAACCTTTCTTCTATTTTCTAAAGAAGTTACATTTTAAATGTATGGATGAAAGCCAGACTATCACTCTCATAGTGGTTTCCATATGCAAGACTTTCACAAAAGACTGGATTTTAATATGTATTTTAATAATGCCTTTTTCATTTATAATGTGCCATGTGATATTATCTGAGCTTTTACCTACTTAAATATATCACCTTTTTTTGCTATAGAATCTTAGAACCTTAGAAATCCTGCAGTTGTGTCATTTGCAAGAAAATGGATGGAATTGGAGGTGTTCATGTTAAGCAAAATAAGCTGTACTAAGAGCAGCAAGTGTTGTATGTCTCTCTTATGTGTAAAACCTAGGGGAGGGAAGAAATGGAAGGGAGACTATTAAAGAAGATGAAAGGGATCAGAGGAGAGAGGCAGAGAGAATATCAGAGGATGACAGGGATGAAAATATGTTATACACATGTATGAAAATGCCACAATGAACCCCATTATTATATAAAATAAATATATATTAATAAATAAGGTAGGATACAATAAAGAAGTCTTTCTTACTAACGTCATTAGTAATCTCAGTAGTTGAACTTTTTTCTTAAGTAATAAATTAAAACCTGAAACACTAAAAATTATACTAATAAGAATTAAAAAGCATTGACTTACAAAAAGGGAGCAAATATTTTAAGTCTTTGAAACTGTCTCCATTGTACATTACCTTTAAAATTGTGAGGTTCGACTACCACTTCCACAAAGAGAATAGAAATGCTTTTCTGTATTTCCCTACTAAACACAATTTTTAAAAAACCTCCAGAAATTATGTGTAAGGTAAACATAAGATTCTGAAAGGTAGAAAAGATAGCCCCTCTGGTGGCTTTAAGATCAAGAAACATGGAAGAATTTCACTGGGTATTAATTTTTCTTATATATCTGAATTTGAGTCCTGGAGAAGTCTGTGACCTACAGAGTGTAGACAGAAAAAGCTATCCCAAACACCTGTTCTCTCTAACCACAAGACCAGAACTATATCATTGTCAATATGCTGGTTGTTACTGAATTGAGTTATAGCTTTGTAAAATGTTACCACTTAGGAAAAGTTGGTTACAGATATAGATATAGATACAGATATAGATATAGATATGCAAGACTCTCTTAAAACTTCATATGAGTCTTCAATTATCTCAAAATAAAAGGTTTAATTAAAATGGCCTGAGATCATGACATATTTTGGACTTTAGGTTGTTATAATGATGGAAATATGCTGAAGCATTTTAACTTCTAGGTCAACTTTAAAAGATGGTCAGATAATAGCAAATGCAGGCAAGACTGTGGGTGAAAGGGACACTTCTACATGGTAATGGCAATCTATTCTAGCACAACCACTATGGAAATCACTGTAGAAATTCCTCAAAAAACTAAAAATAGAAATTCCACTCAGTCAAACTTTTCCCTTTCTAGTTATCTTTCCCCAAAAGTTAAAGACATCATATTACAGAGATGCATGCAGACCCATGTTTACAGTAGCACAACTCATAATAGCTAAGTCTTGGAAGTAACCAATATGTCCATCAACAGATGAATGGATAAAGAAAATGTGGTATGGTATTCATACACAATGGACTACTTCTCCACTCTAACGATGATCAATTCAAGTCATTTTTAGAAAAATGCATGTACCTTTAGACGATAACATTAAGTAAAATAAGTCACACGCACCAGCTTAAATATCACATGATTTCTCTTATATGAGGAACTCCACACAGTATAAGTAAACTAAAGATAGATAATAGGAAACATGGTAATAGATTGCTTGCAAGTGGGCAGGGAGAGAGGGGGAAAAGAGGAAAGAAGAAAGGAACATTTAAAAAATAATATGCAAATTTACCAATTCCCAACAATAAAGGTCGTCATTAAGTACTGCAAATATGTACTAATAAAAAGGCTGAAAGATAACACAGAAATAACTATGAATTGGCACCAAGGCTTCTCTATCAGCGACAAACATAAAAGTTAATAAAAATATGCAGTTTCATTCAGTTGACATTCATTGGCAAAGCCATATGGCTGTAATCAGATAATAATAAGTAGGGACACAGCCCCTAGCTTCTAGGAGTTAAACGCATAGCAGTGACTACATAAACACCATACCTACCACTACCTCAGAGGGTGTAAGTATCTTCAGCAACATGGCAGCCAGCACTCATCGAGCACTTGGCTTGCGGTAGACATTAAAGCTAGAATCTTTATATTCAGTCTTGCATTCAGTTCATGAAACAATCCTGAAAGTTAACTTTAACCCACATTTTGTAAATACAGAAAAAGCCATAGAGCTTACGTGGCCCATAAGAGGAACTGAGGAAGCAGAAACCCAAACACAGACCTGACTTCAGAGCAGCCTGTGCCCTAACCATGAGATCACACTGTCTCTAACAGTAGCGTGAAGCGATAAGGACCGCCAGGCCCAAAGAACCAGTAGTTCTATCAATTTCTTTCATGGAGGAGATGGGAATACCCTGAAAATAGAAGGAAAATTCTCAATGTCAGTGCCTTTTATGAATCAATATTCATACCCACCAACATTCATACCCTGAGGTCCTAACACCCACTACCTCAGAAGGTGAATTTATGTGGAAATTGCTCATTACAGACATAGTTCAACGAGGGCATTAGGATGCAATCTAATCCACTATAACCGAAACCTAGCAAACAGAATTTGAGCAGAGAGATGAACATAGGGAGAACACCATGTGCACATAAAGGGAGAGATCAAGGTAAAGATGTAGCAAGCCAGGAACACCAAGCAAGGGGCCAGGAGAGAAATGGAACAGATTCTGCTTCACTCCCTTCAAAATAGCCAATCCTGATGACACTGACTTCAGTCTTTTGACCTTCAGGACTGTGAGACAATACAGGTGAGATAACATGGTGTTTTTAAACCACCTACTTTAGTAGGTGTAGTACTTTGTAGTATTTTGTTATGTCAGCCTTAAACTAACAGGGCACCAGCATCTGGATTTCTATACATGTGGAAAGATGGGGTTAAGAACAATGGTGTACTGGACTAATTAGCATCAGCTGGAGAAAAGCAATTTTTCAATTTTCAGCTACTTTGCAAGCCAATCAAAGCTTTTACTTAAAATAAAATTATATGATTTATGATTAAATTATATAAAGGAAATACAATCAATATTCAAAACATCACCACATCATAACCTTATGCTTCACTATGATCTTTGTATTTGAGTCTATTTCCATCTCTTGTATTTGTATGATGGAAATACTACTTAATGATGTGCATGCTACTGCATGTGTATTCTCGACTCCATAATTGGAGACATCATGTCAGTAGCTTGACATCAAGCCCAGTGGGGTAAACACCCTGATAATCAGCAAATACTAAAAATGTGGGCTTTATTGCCCCTGGACAGCAGGTTATTAAATACATACTATACCAACCTGCCACTGAAGGCTCATCTGATATAGCACATGCTTCCTTTCATTGACTCCAGAAATGTCTTTCTAGGACCTCTCAACACATTTTCTGGTTCCTCTGCCTTCTCTGATTCACAGAGCTCTGGATGACTTTGGCCTTTGTTTTCAGCTTCCCCAGAAAGCCCCGTTTTGTACTGAGTGAGTTCCACTGCACAATTCTTGTCAATTCAGTTGAACGTATTTTTAGATTGCATCATGTCACTGCTTAACTTCTACAACACGAAGCTTGTACAAAAGACACTATTTATGATTCACAGAGTAGGAACTTTTCTCCAGGGGTTCTGATAACTTTTCTTCAGGGGTTTTGTTTTTCTGTTGGTTTTTTGGGGGGTACTGGAGATCAAACTCAGGTCCTTGCGCCTGCAAGGCAGGCACCAGAACCACTGAACTAAATCCAGGGCCCTCTTCAGGGGTTTTGAAGGACAACTTCCCTACATTACAAACTCCCTTCTGGTTAAAATAAGGTCTTATTTTTCCCTTTTTTAATATGAAGTTTAATATTTGTAGGCAGTTTGAGCTGCTATACATATGGCAGATTATTATTATTACTACAGTAAGTTTCAAAGTCTTGAAGACACATCTGTGTGTGTTCCCAAGAAACCAAATATATGGTTGTGATAACTTGCATTGGAAATTAGTATAAAAATAGAAAATGCCATAATGTAAACTATTTATTGTGTACTTATTATGGATAGCTGATTCATTTTTTAACAGTGACTTAAAATGATCTTATTATATCTTGTATGCATGTAATCATTAAATAATAATACAGATATAAGCTAACTGAAAAATAATCATGGAGTTGTAGCAACATAGACATGTAAACCCTTAGATGCAAAGAACAAGCTTCTTGGTAATTATACTTGCCATTAAATGATAATATCCAACTGGTATCTAATCTTCAGGCTACAAATAAGCGTGTAATACTTCAAATACACTCTAATTACATGGCTGTTTGTCCCTCATAAAAGTAATAAGATGAAGTACAAGTAGTGTTGCAAATTCCACTGAAGAATTTTATTCAGTCTCTAATGAAACATGCCAGGTGAGGCTTATGGCTTAATACCCTCCTTATTTCTATCTTTAGTACCAATGATTTTACTACTTAGTTCCAGATGTCAAAGTTTGTATTTCAATATTATCATCATTATTTGACCCTACTGTTATATAATGAGAACTGACCTGATAAGACTACTGAAGCTTACACAAATCTTATCTGGAAATCAAAACAAAATGTATAAAATTCTTGCCTGATAGAGTTCAAATAGAGAGAAGTGACAAATTTCCACATGTTAAATCACTGGGAAAGAACTTTATCCTCTCACCTCTCTCCTCAGAATTTATCTTAAACCATAACTTTAGTTGTTACTATTTTGGCCTCAACATAAAGGTATATCTTTTCATTGAATTTCTATATTTGAATGTTCATATGTTCAGTACTTGGAAGAGTGACCTAAAAGGATCTTATTACATCGTATGTGGATGCAATGACTTAGTCAATAATTTTAATGAATGAATGAATGAGCACATGAATGAATGAGTGAATAAGCAATTGATTTATAAATCCTAAGTTATTTCCTACAAGTAAGTAAAACAAAATGCATTGTCTATTTTTTTCATTAAGTGAATAAATATAGTGGTGCTTTCCTCATAAATTAGATGTGTTATATTTTTAAAACATTATGATTTTATTGATCTTAATAGAGAAGCTCTAGTTTTATGTCTGTAAGACTATGCATATTTATCTAATACTCATCAAATGAACTAGGAAGCAGTCAAGAAAAACTAACATTACAAACTGAAGTAAAAAGTAGGGGGAGGACAAAAAGGAAGGTTTTTAGTTTTCTGGTTGACGATTGATGATAACAGAAACTTACATTTTCTGTGTGCTTCCTCTATGCTTTAGAAATGAACAATGCTGAAGTCAATTACAATCACTCTGTGACACATTTGATTTCTTCAACTTAAAAGTAATTTGTTTCTAAAAAAAACAATAGTATTGAGAACTCTCTTTGGTGTCTACATCTACAGATGAAAAGGTGAGGGATGTGTGAAAGGACTTTCCCAGAGTTAGACAGCTGGGGCATAGAAACTCAAACCCAGGGCTGACTGGAGACACACGCCAAGCCTCAATGCCTGCTGGGTAATCGTGCTGCCAGAGTCCACCCACAACAGCTCCAAATTCTATGCTTTTTCAAGCAACCAAGGTTGCATTCTTTTCTTCTTCAATGACCTTTAAGACCCTGATCTAGTTGTCTCTTTCCCAAAAGGTTCTAATCTTTCCCGTTTCTTGTATCATACAGCCTGAAGACTGCATACACACACACACAATGTAATGACAACTTGGTTAAGTTCAGCTTCCTGATAATGCCATTTAAAATTACTTGACTGCCCCATCTTGTGCCCTACACCCCATACACAGAAATAGGTAGTATTTTTTTTTTAATAGAGTGATATCCCTGGAGATCTTAAAAGTTTAAAAATAATTAGCATAAGGGCCAGGGATGTAGCTCAGTGGCGCCACACTTTGCTCACAGGCCCTGAGTTTTATCTCCAGTACTGAGAAGAGAGAGAGACAGAGAGAGAAAGAGAGAGAGAGAGAGAGAGAGAGAGAGGAGAGAGGGAGAGAGAGGGAGAACCATATAGTGTGAATGGAAGTGTGGCTCACTTGGCCCTCCGCGTTTTCTCTTTCTGGACAGCCTGCCTTTCCCAGAGGTGACTGGTCTGTGCTGTGGGTCTGTCTGTTAGGCCCTCCTTCTGTGCTCCTCTAACAGCACAAGTGACTGCGGTTTCCAGGGACACGGTACCTTAAAATAGGATTCTAATCAGAATTAATCCCACAAAATAGCCAGTCTATATATTTATGTTTATTTGCTCCACTACACCAGAAAAAGATTGAAGGAAATTCAGACACATTGATAATTATAGACTAGTAACTTTTGATTGTTCATCATACAATATGGGGTAATGTTCTAAGAAATGTATTTTCTGATTAGTAACAAAAGAAAAGTTTAAATTTACAAAAAGGAGAAGAGGAAGAAGCATTTTTCATGTCATCACACACCTCCTTTCAAGGTTTAAAAAGGCAAAGACTAGGTAAAATAAAGTGCCTACAAATTTATGGTTTCCAAACGTACTCAAGATCCTTTAAAGACTAGTACCTTGCCTACCCAATCCTCTCTCAATAACCACCAAATATTTTATATCTTCTTCACCTTGCTGTTCTGTACCTAAATTTCAGTTTTTCTCAGAATAAAAATGCTAACTCATTTCCCCTAACCACCTCCAGGGACTTTCATTTGCTATTAGGTTATACATTTACCAATTTCAGAATTTAGTGATCCAAATGTTAGTCTGTGTTGTATTTGTCTCTTCCTTCCCTCTCACATTTATCATCATTTTCTGCTTGTATATCTATCCATTTGTCTTTCTTTTCTTTAATTTCTACTCCATGGTCCCCAGATAGAAAATGAAATATTAGGTTTGTCAAGCGTATATCATTGTTTAAATGCCTGACGATGATGGGTTAAACGGACCAATCAATGAAACAAACCTCCAGTGCATTGCAGGGGCTGCAAAGGATGTTCCCTTTGGCTCTTTTAAGACCTAACAAGTCAATAACCTATTAATATCATATTCTGTCAGTCAACTCTTTGCAATTCACATGTGCCTTTTTAGGACAAAACTTTATAGCTTGTGGTGAATTAAATGGAGAGTAAACAAAATCCAAACTAAAAATAAGACTGAATATATGATGTAAAAACAATAATAATTACATGTTTTTATTGTAAGTACTCCAAAATTATTACAGCCATACTATGAATATTATAAATAAATGATCCCAATTTTAAGCAATAAATTATTTCACAAATTATTCTGCATATTACTATATTCAATGCCCTAACAGTTAAATCTCCACATGTGACAAAGGTAGAAACTTTGCATGCTACTGAGTTTATATTAAAAAGATGTATAAATGACAAATGCATTTTTTAGATTATTTTCCCCATTTTATACGGTGAAAAATCAAAATAGTCTAAATACCAAAAAAGAGTATTCTGAAAAGCATTGTTTATTATGTATGCAGCAAAGTTATTTGACCTGAATATCTGATAATCCTTTGTATTTATTATATCATTTAAAAATATATATTTATATGATGATGCCAGTGCCTGATAATAAGGATGTCAGTGTCTGATAATAACTTACTTTCTGATTGGTCACACCTTCAATCTTTCTTACATGTTTGATTCTGTTTCAGGAGTAAAAACATTTATGAAAAAAATACTTACAAAATATTTTAATACTCAAAATGATCTTCAAATATTAATTCCAAATTGATTTTACATCATTACTTTACATAAAATCTAAATCAATAGGTCAGCTAATCTAATTCTTAGAAATAAAATGCTTAACTATAACAAATCTGAATACCAGGCATCTTCTGCAACATTAGAGGAATTCCTGGTCTTTTATATCACCTTTCCCAAATAGAGCAGCTATTCCTAACATCATGATCAAAGGTTCAGTTATAGAATCTGACAGATTTCATTTCAAATCCTGGCTCTGAACTTAGAAATTATGTTGCTGAAGTTTTTTTTTAAAAATCTCTATATTTAAAATGGACATATTAACCCCTACCTCAGTGAGTTTGAAGAAAATTAAATGAAATGCTGTATGATAATGAATATAAAGCACATTGTCCAACACTGAGCACAGAATACTCATTTAATAATGGAAGAGAGTGAAATTCTCCCAACTCCACCCAGCCCTGTACATACTTGGCACAATTTTCTCAAATATCTTTATCTCCCAAATAGCCCCTATACTATATATCTTGAGTTTATACATCCATCATACCATAGAGCTCTCTTTTCAGCTGTATGTTATATAATTACTAAAACAACCTAAAATCTGCCTTTCTTTTGTGTTGGCACTCTTAATCACACTGAGCTTGATAATCTCCCATTCTAGATAATATTAATGAAGCAAGAGATGGAAACATTACTCATCTGTGGGACTGTATTGTACCTTTTTAAACAGTACAATGGACACATTGCTTCTCAGTCTATTTATAATACTTCCACAATTTATATAGTTTGAGTACCCTACAATTTTCATTCATTCATTTAACAAAAGTTTTGCTTTGTTTTGTTTTGTTTTATACTTGCTTGTTGTTCATAAAGTTTACATCCATCTTAAGTAGTTACATGTACATAATACATTTCAACTCTTACTTATTCCTCTTCCCCTCCTCACTCATCTCCCTCCCTCTGACTCTAAATCCCCTTTCACTGTTTTCATCATTGTTGCGATTCTTGTCATTTTTAGTTCATGTTTATAACATAATGTTTATATCCCCTGTGAGTACTTGGAACATAAACATGACACATCTGGAGTATTTTTACTTTCTCTTCCTTACTTTCCCTCCCCTTGTCCTTGGTCTCTTAGACCCCTTCCCATTTGCAAAAAAGATCTTTTAGTTTTTGTAAACGTCCTATGTTTAGATTCCCTGTTTCCTTTTATCAATCCTATATTTTACTCCTTGTACTTTGCCTTACTCAAATGAGAGATACCACATAGTATTTTGTGTTTCTGATTTATTTCACTTAACATTACATTTTCCAAGTATAGACGTTTTCCTACGAATGTCGATAATTTATCCTTCTTTATTGCTGAGTAGTATTTCATTGTATATAGTTACTTTTTTCTCTCATTGAGTTTCTTGGTACATTTTAGGTATACAGTACAGTTACATTCATTAGTGGGATCTTGTACCTTTACATGACAGGTCTTGGTTCTCATTTTTTCCCCATACCCCTGCCCTGCCTTCACCCCTCCTCCCTTCCCTACTTACAAACACTTTATTTCCATTTTTCATTTTCTCATGTTTTTTTCTTTTTCCTTATTACCTTTCCCCTACCCTTCCCACTTCCCCTACACCTCTAGCCCTTTTCTTCCTATTTCACATTGTCAATTATATCATTAGGATCTTATGTACCATTATAGTTTTCCACACCAGAGAAACTATTCGGTATTTATATATGTGTGACTTATTTATTTCACTTAGGAGTATATCCTCAATATGTATCCATTTTCCTATGAATGACTCTAATTTCTCATTCTTTGTGGCTGAGTAGTATTTAACCATTCATCTGTCAATGGGCATACCGTCTGCTTCCAGGATTCAGCTACTATGAATTGTACAGCTATCAACATAGGTATGTATGTATCTCTATAATGTGATGATTTTTACCTCCTCTGGCAAGATATCTAGATGGAATGGCTGGATCAAATGGAATTTTAAATTTTAGTTCATTGAGAAATCTCCATACCAATTCCCATAAGAGTTGTCCTGGTTTATATTCCCACCAAGAATGTATGTGAGTTCCTTCTTAGTGCAGACATTCCAGTATTTGTAATTCTTTGATTTCTTCATTATGTAATTTCTTTTGATGCAAGATGAAATCTCAGCATTACTTTAATTTACATTTCTCTGTGGCCAGAAATAGTGAACATTTTTTCATAGGCTTATTGGTGATTTGTACTTCTGAGAAATATTTTTTCATTTCATTTGCTCATGTTTGTTTGATCTTTTATCTTAGGTAGTCTGAAGTGTTTTGAGTTATTTCTATATTCTAGATATGAGTTCATTGTTTGATGAGTTATTTCTATATTCTAGATATGAGTTCATTGTTTGAGGAATACCTGGAAAACACTTGTTCCCTTTGTCTAGGTTGTCTCTGTACTCTGTGGATTGTTTTCTTTGCTGAAGCTTTTTAATTTGATTTAATCCCATTTGCTGATTCTTGCTGTTATTTGTTATCCAGCTGTAGTTCAGTTCAGAAAGTCCTTGCCTACACCTATTTTATCTTCCAGTAGTTTCATTGTTTCTACTTTAATATTTAGATCTTTAATCCATTTTAATTTCAGTTTAATTCCTGGTGAGCAATTGGAGTCCAGCTTTAATTTGCTGCATTTACATAGCCAGGTTATCCAGCACCATTTGTTAATTTCCTCCACATATATTTTGGCCTCCTTACAAAAAATGAAATGGTTTCCAGAGAGGGGTGGTGGGGTTGAATGGAAGGCAGGGGAATGGGGACAAAATAAGAATAAAGACATATTATATAAAGGTACAAATCCCCAATGATGAATGTCATTATATTGCGGTCCTAAAATGTACCAATAAAATTAATTTTTTTAAAAAATGTAATAGTTGACTATGTCTGGGGTTTTTTTTTCTATATGCTTTATTCTGTTCTGTCTGTTTTTGTCCCCAAAACCATGCCATTTTTGTCGTTGTTGATTTGTAGTATAACTTGAAATCGGGTATTGTGATTCCACCTGCTTTGCTCTTGTTACCCAAGATTGTTTTGTTTTTCTGGATCTCTTCTGGTCCCATATAAATTTCAGAATTGTTTTCTCCAGGTCTGTAAAACATACTTTTGAAATTTTTATTGAGATTGCATTAAATCTAGATATCAGTTTTGAGAGTATGGCCATTTTGACAATATTATTTCTGCCTACACAGGAACAGGGATATCTTTCTGTTTTCTACTATCCTCCTCTTCAATCTCCATATGTTCAGGGGTGTGGTTCAGCTCTGATACTTCTTTAGTGATTTTTTTTGTTTAGGTGATCAATCCCTTTATAGAAGTGGAGTGTTGAAGTCACCCACTATGATGGTGTTAGTGTTTGTTTGATCTTTTATTTCCACCATTATTTGTTTTGTGACCATAGATGCTCCAGTATTCTGGGAGTATGTATTGGGAAATGGTATAGCTTCTTGGGTTAATCTTTTAACTGGTACATAAGTAATCTTTGTCTCTTCTGATCAGTCTTTCCTTGAAATGTACTTTCTCTGAGGGTAAAATTGTGTCCCTGCTTGTTTTTCAGAGCCCTAGTGCAGGAAATATTGTTTTCTATCCTTTGATTGTCTTTGTTTATGAATATTTTTGGATTAGATGAATTTCTTGAATGCAACGGACCTCTGGATTCTGTTTTTTGATTCATATTACCATCTCTGCCTTGTAATCAGAAAGTTGAAGCCATTAACATTGAGATAATTCTGTCAATTATACCATAAGGATCTAAAATAGGAAGAAAAGGGCTAAAGGTGAAGGGAAAGTGGGAAGGGTAGGGGAAAGGGAATAAGGGAAAAGAAAAAATATGAGAAAATGAAAGAATGGAAATAAAGTGTTTGTAAATGGGGAGGGAGGGAGGGGGTGAAGGGAGGGCAGGGACAAGGGGAAAAAATGAGAACCAAGACCTGTCATGTAAAGGTACAAGATCCCAATGATGAATGTAAATATAATGTATACCTAAAATGTACCAATAAACTCAATGAGAAAAAAAAACATTGAGATAACTCTGAGTGGTATAAATTACTTCCTAACCTTGTGTTCTTTCTCTGTTGGTGACTCTTTTGGGGTGTTTTTTTTTCTACTTTTTTTTCATTATCTATCAGCCTTGTTTAATGTATTCATTCCGTCTAGATTCTTGTCTTTTTTTACTTTATCTAATTTGTCTAGGTTATTCTTGAGTACTTTCTATAATGCTGGTTTAAATCTCTTGGCTTGTTCTTTTTCATGAAATGTCCTATTTCTCCATCTATTTTAAAGGAAAGTTTTTGCCAAATATGTAACGAAGGTTGGAAGTTGTTTACTGTTAGGGATTGAAATACTTCACTTCAAATTCTTTTGGATTTTAAAGTTTATATTGAGAAGTCTGTGATTCTAATGGGTTTACCTTTATATGTAGATTTTTGCTTTTTCTCTGACAGTTTGTAAAATTCTGGAGTTCTCTCTCTCTCTCTCTCTCTCTCTCTCTTTCTCTCCTGGCACCCACCTTAAACACAATGTTTCATTGGGGAACCTTCTTTTTTGTTGTAATTTTTGATGAATTGTTTTCTCATATTATGATTTCTATAATAAATGTACTATTCTATGTGTGCTATATTCCAGTTTCTCTCTAACTACAACTAGCCTTATATTCATCTTCTTAGTGTGGTCTAATAGCTGTTGAGTAAATTTTCCAGTTATCTTCTTTGAGTAATTTGTCATAAACTACCATATTGTCCTGAATTTTAGAAATGCTTTCTTTGCATCAGTCATTTCTGTGATATAAGACTTCTATAACATTTATTCTATATCTGGTATTCCTGTCTGATACCTTTTCATAGATTCTATATGTTTGGTAAATTTGTCATTTGAATTTTGAACTCTTTTGGTCAGCTCTTTTAATAATTAATTTTTTATTTGTTTCCCCCCAATCTACACTGATCATGCCATTTAATAATTCCATATACTTTTGGGTTATGTCCTCTTTCAACTCACCAAGTTTCTCTAACTCTTCTTTACTCAGTGTGAAAGGCTCCACTACCTGGATGTTCCTTTCCTCTTCATTAGTGGAAATGCTTCATGAGAGTTGAGATAATTTGTGCATCTTTTGTTGTCTTGTTTTCCCCATCTTTCTGTGTGCATGTACATTTGCTTTTTGTTTTCTTTGTTTTTATCTCTTTTTTTTCTTTTTTGGTGCTGATGGTTAAAATCAAGTAAGATGAGGAAAGCTTGTACTTTAAATGAAGATCTGCCTTCTTACGATGTGTTTTCAGCTTTATTTGCACAAAGATAGTCGTTATCCCTTCAGTTATTCAAGTGATAGACTCCATCCCTGGGTTTTGAGGAAAGACCTATTTCTAGTTATAACAGCATCAACAGGGCTGATCATATATTGCTTATACATGATAGACCTTTCATTTACACTTTCACCCTTTACCAGTACTCTTTGCAGCCTATAGTCAATTATTAGTAGTAGTGGAAGGAGACAAGGAGGGAACAGATTGGGTGATTTGTCAAATAGGCATGTAAGTCAGTAAGGGAGAGGTTGGTGGGGAAATAGTAATAGTTTTATAAAAGTAAATTTAGGGTCAGATTTTATTGGTGATCTTCTAGTTGGATTGAAGGGTTAAGTATTGAGTGTTTGAAGAAAATAATTGTGGGGCCAAGGGTGGGATATAGGAGGAGAAGGACTGCGGAAACCTACCAGGATGCTTACTGTACAAGCATAACAACATGTTGATATATGTGTGCTCCTGTAAAGTGAAAAATAGACAAAGTAAGATAAGGAAGACTAAAAAGAGTACAATAGAGAGGACAGAAAGCTAATACATGAAAAGACAGGGGTGATTGAGAGAGCAGAATATAGTGAATTAAGAGAGAAATAATTTAATTTAAAGTGGGTGAAACAAGTGGAAAATAAGAAAACAGTATTGATACAGGGGCTTGAGTTGAAGAAACTAGATAGATTAAAAGAAGGAGAGAGTAAACACCAATTAATCAAAGCAAAATAAAAAAATTTAAACCCAAAATACAAAAAATATCCGGTGGGACCTCTGATCAAATACTCCAACAAGAAGTTGTACAAATGATTCACATATGTCTGCTTTGCCACAAAGCCTGAGTGTTCACACAGTGCCCTCCTGCTTTGGTTGCAAACAGCTTGCAGACAGCCACTCCACTTTCCCCTATTTCCCCTGCACTCACAACACAAGCAAACCCGGTGTTATGGATGCTCTCTGCCTGGTGGGCAGGAGGAATTTGACACTGACCCTGGACTTGGTTTAGAACTTTCCCCCTAAGCCCAGGAATGATGATGGTATCTATGTGCAAGTTTACTTTTAGGTGTAGGACAGGAGCCCTCTCTGTCTGGAGTCCTCAGGTTTTTATAGAAACATTCACATGTCAGCAGAGGTCAGAAGGACAGGTACTGCTGGCATGGAACCAAGGGAATGAGTGGGTGATTCACTCTCCATAGGAGCGTGCAGATGAAACCGCAGGCCCTATAAGGCCATTTATGCTCTCTCTACCCGGGCAGGCAGGGTGCTTCTCCCGCCATGAGCTCTAGTGAGGCTGCCAGGCTGCAGTGTTCCTGGTGTTTGGAGCTGCAGTGGAGGGACAGCTGGGCTGGTGTACACAGTCTGACTCAGGACAGCAGCCCCTGCACTACCCAACCATTCTCTCATTTCCAATGTTCTGGTTCAGGCGGACAGATCCTCCCCACAGGTTACCTGTGCTTTTGGTAAGATCTCTCTGAGCACCTCTGAGATGCTGCCTGCTCTAGTCAGCAGGTTGGAGCGCTCCTAACAAACTTTTTTTGAGCAATTGTATTCATTACTGTGAAACAGGCTTCAAATTTGTGAAAATTGCAAGCATTCCTTACCCTCACAGAGTTCTTGCCCTTTCATTCTCTGGCACTGCAGGTTCATTAATTTTTTACCAAGTAAGTTTCTATTCAAAGGTTTCACCAACAATAATAAAAGTTCACCATCTGGTCCCTATTTTTCTTATCTTTTTTTCAAATGATCATCCTAGTTGCCCCAGTCTTTGACCTAGCCACCGTAAGCTACTTAAACTTTCACTCTCTCATTCTGTCTAAAACACACATGCACTTTACAACACCGGGAGAAGTTTTAAATTTTGATGCCCAAGCTGCAACCTGGACAAATAATGTCAGAAACTCAAAAGAAGATCTGACACATCAGTTAAGGTTTGACACCCCTCCCCGCAGTAATTTCAATGAGTGTTCAAAGTTGAGATGCTTATCTTACTTTTCACCTCCCTTCTTTGTTACCTCATTTTACACTCATTCAGCAAAATACAGCCCAGCCATTCTTTCTTCTTGTGAAGTTTTTCCTGGACTTCCATACTGGTTTAGGAGCAAAGATTTGTTGTCTACGGCCTCAGAACAAACTTAACAGCTTAAAATGACAGTATTTAATAATTCACAGTCCTATAAGTCAAAAGTCCAACACAGCATAACTGGATCTTCTGCTCAAGGTCTCACAAGCCTGAAATCAAGATGTCAACTTTCTATGTCTTCATCTGGAATCTCAACTACAGTGAGGTCCATTTCCAGGTGTCCTTAGTGTATTTGCAGAACTCATTTCCTTTAGTGATAGGAACACTTTCTCTGTTGTCTTGTTAGCTGCCAGAGGCACTGCTTGCTGTTGGCTTTAAGAAACTGATGTCAGATTATTTACACCAGGGAAACTATTCGGTATTTACACATGTGTGACTTATTTATTTCACTTAGGAGTATATCTTCAATATGTATCCATTTTCCTATGAATGAATCTATTTTCTCGTTCTTTATGGCTGAGTAATATTCCATTTTATAGAAAAACCACAACTTCTTTATCCAGTTTCCAATGGATGGGCAAATAGGCTGTTTCCAAGATTTAGCTATTACAAACTGTGCTGCTATAAACATGGGTGCACTGTAATATGATTCTTTTAGTTCTCTTGGAAAGATACCCAGCAGAGGGATGGCTGGGTCAAATGGAACCTCCAGTCTAAGCTCTTTGAGGTATCTCCATATTGATTTCCATAGTGGTTGCACTAGTCTGCACTCCCAGCAACAATGGAGGAGGGTTCCTTTCTCCCCACAACCCCACCAATATTTGTTATTGTGTGATTTCAATGCATAAGATTCTAATAAGATTACTGACATTTAGAAATGGGAAGAAAGGAGCTAAAGGTGTAGGGAAGGTGGGATGGGTAAGAGTAAAAAGGGAAAAGAAAAAAATGTGAGAGAATGAAAAGATGAAAATAAAGTGTTTGTAGATGGGGAGGGGAGGAGGGGGTGAAGGGAAGGCAGAGGTAAGGGGAAAAAATGAGAATCAAGACTTGTCATGTACAGGTACAAGATCCCAACAATGAATGTAACTGTACTGTATCCCTAAAATGTACCAATAAACTCAATTAAAACTGAAAAAAAAAAAAGAAAGAAACTGATGTCAGGTGCTTTCTCTGCCCAGACCCTCTCCCAGCTCCAGGGCCTCTGACTCCAGGAAGGACTAAGCCCCTATGGCAGTGGTGGTGAACCTGCAGCACACGTGTCACAGTGGTTTGTTTGTTATCACTGAAAGCTCTAGAAGGTTCACCACCATTGCCCTATGGGCTCCTCTGGTAATATTAGATCCCACCTGGATTATCTGTCCTTCCTTCAAATGATTGGTAACTTTCCATAACAGTGATATCCCGTGATGTTTAGCAATTCTATCCACACTCAAAAGTTAGGGCTTATAGAAGATGTGTGTATCATACCTTTAAAATCTTGGAAGCCATCTTCCTGTGTACTCCTTTTATGACACATAAAGCACCTCTTCTCCCCATAGAATTTACCACAAGGTGTTTGTTCCTATTTCCCTTTCTGACTTCCACCATACACTGAATCCTAGGAGGGCAGAGACTGTGTCATATTCATATTGTCTTCTCAACACATAACAAAAAGCTTGGAATAAGGTCCCAGGTTTTACCAAGAGCTTACCAAGTATGATGCCATGAATATTCATAAATTAGATCCTTTGCATATTAGAAAATAGAGCAAGCACAAATTTGGAAAAAAGCCTGATCTAAGGTCTTAGGAAAGATGCAATGAAGTCAGTAATTTCAAAAAATAAAGAATAAGTGACTTCAAAAGCACACTAATAAACATAACAGTATCTTTCACTTTGGAAATCTTTAATTAATTTCATTGTTTATAAAATCATTGTCTCAAATTATGTATGAATTGTTCTTCATACTTTATCTACTTTGAAACTAAAGAGTCCTTTTCCATTTTGCATCCTTGTTTTGATGGTTGAGAAATTAGTTTTCCTTCTACTAGCCAACATGCCAAATACATCATTCATATGGTGCACAATATACATACAAATTAACAGTAATTAATTTATCTTTGTATTATAGTCATAAGGTTAACCATGTAATGCATCTCTTCTGCCTGAAAGTGCTTAGCACAATGAAAAAGGAGACTTTGGCACTTATACTACCATTCCAGCACTCCCTAAACCTTGGCTTTCAACAAGTGACTTAGTGAATGTTCACTATCCTCAGTTTTTTTCATCCTCAAAATGGAGATGGCAATTCCTTTTTAAATGTGTATGGAAAGAGTAAGTTATGAGGAGAAGCTGGTACAGAATAAATAGTGATAATTTGATAAAATTCCAACAATTCACTTTATTGTTATTTTGCCCCATATTGAAAGACCCAGTGAAGGGAAAAGTAAAGTATATTTACCCTGCTGCTTATAGGAGCTAGTTGAGGGAATTTCTATCTAAGCACAAATTTAATCTGATCTGTAGTAAAATAGAATTGCAGAGGCAGAACTTATTCACCAGTACACTGACAACATCTAAAAAGCAGGATAATGAGAAAAACTAACTAAACTACTTTTTATAAACTTAAATGGGAGAAATTGTTCTCTACTGCATTCTACTATGAAAATCTTATTTTTTAAAGTGAAGTATTCAAAAATTACACATATATGATGGCTTATCTCAATGTAATCTAGCCATAATTCATGCATGCAATAGCTATTTTACATATCTGTGAGTGTGCATTTCAATGTATATGTTTGTACAGGACTCTTACACTACAGGAAAAAAACAAAAGATATATTTTCTGTCTTGGCTCTCCAGAGTTCACATGCTAGACCTGAATGCTCTATATGATATTTCTCTCTATATATTTCTCTCTCTCCTCTCCTCTCGTGCTCTCTCTCTCTCTCTCCTTTACTCTTTCTGTCTTTCTCTCTCTCTCTGTTTCTGTCTCTTTGTCTATCTGACACCCTGCAATGATGCTAACTTTGTTCTCATAGTAAGTAGGGAAATTTTTAAGGAAGAAAAACCAGTTATGCTCTTTCCCATGGCACCCATCCACTGACACAAGAGTATCATTTTAAGGGAAGGTATGGTCCTGAAATTCTGGACATGAACAGGTAGCCGAGACTAGAGGCAGGCCTAGAAGTGATAGGAAAAGAAAGCAAGAAGTAGCCACACTTGTATCTATTTTTTCCATTCAGTTTATCAGTACATTTTAGGTATATAGTACAGTTACATTCATCATTGGGATCTTGTACCTTCACATGACAGATCTTGGTTCTTATTTTTCCCCACACCCCTGCCCTTCCTTCATCCCCTCCACCCTTCCCTATTTACAAAGACTTTGTTTCCTTTTGTTTGTTTGTTTTTTTTTTTGCTTTGCTCATATTTATTCTTTTCCCTTCTTACATTTTCCATACCCCTCCCACTTTCCCTGTTTCTTTATACCTTTTCTTCCTATTTCACAATATCAATTATACATTTTGATCCTTATTTACACTTTCAGTTTTTAAAACCAGAGAAACTATTCATGTAAACTATTTATACGTGTATGTTCTACATGGGAATTTCATAGCAGTGTATGCCCACACTTGGAAAACAGAATGAGTTCAAATACACAACCTAATGATGAATCCTAAGCTCCTAGAAAAGGAAGAGTAGGACAAACCAAAGCTCATACAAGGGCGAAAATTATAATTTGTATCTATTCTTGGTTTGTTTGTTTGTTTGTTTTTTCTCAGCTACATTGTAGACTTTCAAGAGGAGGCAAATAGGATACCTCTTCTTTTGATCATTGATTTAAGAGATAATTTATTTACTTTCCTCAGTGAAGTGAAATTGTTTAAATGGATGGGCTAAAACTCTGTGACTCTGCCTCATGATAAACCAAAATGCCTGTTCTAATGCTTCATAGACTTTGCAGAAAGACAACTTTGGATGCAAAGCCTGATTTGCTAGAGAAGCAGAGTCTCTATGAGGAATACAGATATGTCAGATGCTCTAGAAGCAAGTTGAGGGGTACAGAATATAAAATATCTGTCCAAGTGTCCTAGTTAGCCATTCTCGAAGACTTTCTTGGTACAGAACCCCAGGTACACATACGCACACAAGGTGCACTTGCAAACACACATGCCCAATAAGAACAGAAATAAAGAACTGCTACTGTGAATTAGATAATTTAGCAAATGTCTTGACTTTTTTAGGCTACCATATCTTCAACTAGAACAATGTTAATAACCCCCTAGTGATCCAATTAAAAAGAGAATGAATACACTATGCAAAAACCAAACCAAAACAGAAGCTTCTTTAGCCACTGGGATCTGACCCCATGGGAAATACACTTCCTGAATACATACACTGTTTCTATCAATACCCTGACTTTGAAATAATTCAACATAATATATCACACACTATATGGGCATCTGAAGCACACATAAACATATTAATATATAAGCATGCTCTTCACATGTGAGGATGAAACTACTCACACAGACTGATCCTGGTGTGTGCAGATGTCACATGAAAAGGGCCACTGAGAGGCCAAGCCTCCTGTCCTTGTGAAAACAACATTCTTTCATCTGCAGACGCAGCTGCTACTTTCCAATGCCTAAAAGAGACAGGACTATCCAGAGACAAAGCTACCGCCAAACCTCTGCTCCAGGATTTAGAGTCTCAAAAAAGAATCTTTACCCTATTGAAAAGATATTCGGGGAGATAATGGATCAGAAGAAAACTCTGTTTATGCAGCTTTTGAGGTAAAACAATCATTTGAGTCTTGTCATAAGTAATGCAAAAAAAAAGTTTATCCTTATAAACAGATAAATAAGTTTTAAATTATTTTACTAGTGATCAAATAGCTAAAGTCTAAGGAATTATGTTGCTGTGTTGTTTCTTTTTAAGGAGATGAAAAATCTGTGATCTAATCTGAAAACATTTAGGGATAAATTTTAGATTCCAACTCACTGAATATATCTAAAGTTTATTATAACTCCAAAGTTTCCAGTTTAAATTGGCTTCTTCCCAGAGATTGGAGTGTGTAAATTGCATAGAAATGGAGAAAGGGGCATTGATTCTCACTAAGAATGAGCTCAATTTCGAAGGAACTAGTTCAAAACTTGAATTATTCTATCTAATAGAAGTTACCTACCACAGAAAGATAGTGTGAAGTGTGACAATTGCAGGTCATGTGTACCCTCTGTCAAAATATTTCTGATTCTTTCTGCTAAACAGCCATTTTTGGTCTCATCTATGTTCCTGTTTTATGAAAGAACTGTTTTCCCTCCACTTTAAAATAAAAAAGTTAAAAATATCAAGAATGTTTTCAGATCAGCACACTGAACCAATTTTTTTAAATTCTACTTTCACTTTTTTTAAATACAGAGACTAACCAAAAGTATTAACCTGCTTGTCTGATGCATATTTAATGGATATTCAGTCTGTCCATTTTTTGAAACCAAATAAATACACTTTATAGAGTAATGTATACATATAAAACTGGCTCTTTATGATCAACAGTTTTGGAAATTATTTTTTAAACAAGGAAGAAAGCCTTGAAATAGTTAAATGCTTGCTACCAAATCATTAAAGCATCTAATATTAAGGATTATCATTGGTTTATTGAAAGAATAATAAGTGAAATTTGGAAAAACAAAAGGCTGGTCTAATCTATTTTACCAAACTTTAAAATGTTTTATAAATTTACCATAATAAAAACAGCTTGATATTTCTACTGTTTCTTTTCTTTTCTTTTTAATAACTTCAATTTGTAGTTGGAATCTACATTTTCTATTCTCTGTGTCTATTGCCTGTTTCTCAGTTTCATTGTTTATTACTGCAGCTCTCCCTCTTTAAAATAAAAATCTTTTGGCAACCTAATAAGAAGAGTGTTGGCTACTTCTGAAGTTGCACAGTCTCACCGATTACCTTTCCTTCCACCACTGTAGAGCTAACCCTTGCTGTTCGTAAGGTAATGCAATGTGCCCAAAGTTCTAAATACTGTAAACAAGTCATGTGAAATATCAAAAGTGTCTTAGTAGTGAATTAATAACTCGTAAGTATCAACCAGAAAATGCAGTTCCCCCTTGATTTAGCAGCAAGACAAGAGTTGTCATGAGGGTAGACCAGTCATGATGTGCTGTCCCAGACAGCTAGTTAGCCCTCCCTCATCTCTTATAATTAAACACGCAACATCTATGTCATATCCAGATCTTCATATGAGACAATGAAATGTGATGACTGGGAAGTCCCCACATTCAGCGCATTGTCATCATCAAAGGCTTGTGGTCCACACCCAGCTTTCATCTCCATGCTTTTGTGTATGCTGTTCCTTCTGTCTGAAGCAGCATCCTCTGCCTTCCCTATCACCCTACTGCTACAGCCATCTACATATTGCTTAAACTTCTTTCCAATGATAATTCATTCAATCATTTGAATGTATTGCACAATCTTTGGACTCCATGCAGGTGGAACTTTCTTCAAGTGTGTTCCTATCTCTCAAACATTAAGTAGTTACATCAACTATCATTCCTCTTCTTGGTACACTATGCTCAAGTATACTGCAGTCCTTATCATTAAACAATTGTAACAATGCCTTTGTTTCCCTACAGTCCTCATCAGAGTGTAAATTCTATTGGCCAAGTGCTATTTTTTAGTTAAAGATATATTTTCAGCATCTAGAACCACTGCCTGCCATATTGTAAATAGGAATAAATATTTTAGCTTTTTAGGGAATATAATGGTATTTAAAAGCTCCCTTTGATACTGAGTCCTTATATAATAACAAGCTATACCACAGGTCTCCTTCAAATACTTTTACTATTTTCTATTTCCAAAACCATAACAGGTCATCATTACTCACACATGAATCCTTAGCAGCCTGCTCACTAGCAGCCCAGCTTTATTTCCTGTCCATATTTTAAAACATATACTGAATCGTAGTATTGGTCACCAGCTAAACCCTTGACCAGCTGTCCACCACCGAACTTGGGATAAAATACTCCACATGACTGATAATGTGGGGCATATCTGGTCCTTGCCCACCTCTGCCCCTTCGTCTCTCTCTATGACATTTCATGTTCATTGAGCATGTTTCCAGCTCAAACATTGTTCAGTCCCTTCTGGGATATTCTTTACCTCTCTCATCACCATCAACACAACTACACTTCACTTGGGTGACCTAGTTTCACTCTGTAGCTTCCAAAAGTCTCCCTGTTCCCCTACAGAAAGCAATTCACCTGTTATATTATTTTATATAATATTCCTTTCCTTGAAAGAATTTTCCTAGATTGGAAATTCCAAAGACATTTTTCCAGTTGTAACTTTCCCAATTACAGTTTTGTAACTGCATTTTCTTAGAAAGCTGCATGCTCCATGCAGGCCCAAAGCACACACACTCTCTTTGTCACTAAGGCACATTTTGCAGCTCAGCATCTACCTTGTAATAAGTTCTTTACAGATGCTTTGAATGAGTGAATAGCAAAGGTGGCATCTTCAGGAGAAACTCAGAAAAGAGGATGATCCACAGCAGTCAGCCCTCTCCTGCCAAAGAGGAGGCAGGTTAAAAAATGTGGTAGATATAGAAAGGTAAAGTTCCAGATATGAAGTTTTCATGAAATAATATACTTTTCATGGAAATTTACAGAATGTTGCCAGATCTTCGGTTTCCTAAGTACTGCTATTAAAACTAAAGATCTAGAAAATCCACTGTTTTATATTTAATATTTAAAAATATATACTTTAGTACTAAAATAAGAAGGGACAAAAGGAGGGACAGGGAGGGAGAAGGGAAGCAGAAGGAAGAAAACCACAAAATAAAGGACAGTTCTTTACACTGGAGGAATTTAACAGCATAGAAATGAATTGTGCCAGTATATGTGTACACATAAGTGTTCCTTTGGAAAATTTCCACTAGCACGGGCACCTACCCGTCGCTCCCTGTAACCACTGGCCTGGATGAGGAGGAAATGTAGGAGTCCCAGGCTGAAGCCAAACCAAGGCCTCAGGAATGCTCTAGGCGCTTTCAGGAAATACTAAATTGATCACCAGAGTATAAGTTTCATGGAGAGGAGAAAATATAAGTAGATAGACTTTACCTGTTGATGGTTCAACAGAAATTCTTCTGCTTAGTCCACATGTAGACGCACCATTGTTTCTAATAGGAAGCCAACGGGAAAGCAAAAGGAAAAGCCATCATCAAGAAAGGAGGGAAAATGAATTAAGAGATGTCATGTACATGTACCAGCTCCCCACAAGGCATGTAAACATTATATACTGCACACATGTACCAACAAAAGGGGAAAAGAGAATATATTAGGCAACTTCTATGTGCCTGCTCTAAGCCTGACCTGTTGTAGGATGAGGACAGAGAAGAGCCGGAAAAACACTTGCTGTGCTTCCTTCTCAGGTGTGTGGGACAGAGAGAAATGCCATGAAAAATCAGTGCAATGGATTCAGCAGAACCAGAGTCTGAAAGTAAACAGAATGTCTCCACAAGCATGATTACAGAGAAGAAAACAAAGGCTTCAAAACAGCAACTGGGAGTGACTTAAACTACACAAACAAGTCCGTGCCCTCATCCAGCCCTCAGCCTCTGGTGGAGATCAGAGAGAAAGGCAGAATCAGCTGGGAAGGAAACAACCCAGGGCTGGAGAGCATCTTTGACTCCTTTTCTCCTCCTGGCTCCATCCTAAGCCTTGCCAATGTAGAATCACCCAAGGCATCCTCACCTCCTCTGAACAACTCAAGACGGCCTCCACCCTATTCCTACTGGTTTCTTGTTCTTCACCTCTCCATTTCCTTTGATATACAAACAGCCTCCTTTCCAACACATGACATCCAGTGTGAATGCACAACACCAGGTCTTTCTTAGGAAAAGGTCATCATCACAGCACATGGTCTTAATTATCTGTCAGGTTTTGTTCACTAGTTATCTGATTCTCTGGAAATGCTATTTCAGTATTGCACAGCTATATTTTAGGTGTGCACTTCTTTTCACATCAGAACTCCAAAACAAACTTCTCACCTCTTATGTACCTAACTATTGATGCTGTCCTGATTTCCAGCTCTGTTTCATAAGTATGCCAATTCTGGTTGAATTAAGTCTTCTAGTGTGAATCAGTAACAAATAGAGCAAAATATTTCGAGTTTTCCCACAAAACTTGGGAGGAGGGAGAACTGTACAACTCAAATGCCACTCTTGGAGAAATAGTTGAATACACAGTATCTCTATGCTGTGAGATATTATATATGTAATGGTCATTACAATTGTGTCTTGGGCATACAAAATTGTGACTTGTGCCTAACTATGGGCATATACATTACCTGTTACTATTAGGTTAAAATGAGACCAAGATTCAGAGAAAGCTGTACAACATGGCATCACTTTAGGAAAACAAAAATCTTTATACATAGATATTTGCCCAAGCTGGTATATGCATGAAGAAAGGCCTAAAAAGTTGAAAAAGCAAAAAAGTTGAAGGGAGCCAAAAATATTTTCATTTTATACCTTGGTCTTATTCACATGTTACAACTAATATTTATTAAAATAATAAAATAAAACACAATTTAAAAAGAAAAGTTTTCTTGTGTTTTCAATCTATAGAAAAATCCCAAAGTAGGAGAGTTTGGCTAATATAAAATATGAATTTTGATTGCTGTATTGATAAAACTCCAAATATTATACTTAATTATTAATCAGGAATATTAAAGAGGCAAACTTAAATTTTATGTCAGGTTTGTTTTTGAACATTTTTTGAGATGCCTGAATGTTGCAGCTTTCAGTACAGAGCAAAGAATTTTGAGACTAGCTAAGCATTTCCCTGGTACTTTTCTCCATGACAAGAAATATCAGAACCTTGTAAATCATAACCAGAATATTCTAAGAAAATTTCTGTTCTTGGTTTTCTCTGCCAATTATCTGTCTATGAACAAAGAATTAAAAACTAGTATAAGTGATGTGACATTTTGGGAGCAAGAAAAATAATAGACAAGCCTGTAATGGACTGCCAGGTGCACAGTACCTCTCACCTTTACAGCCTCGTCATGAAGTCAAGTTAAGACACCAGGTTTTGCTATAAGAGTCTTCTTTCTTTGTTGCCTTCTGATTGCTAAAAATTACTCAATATAGCTTCTCATTCGTCTGTCCCACTATCTATTCCCCAGCTGCCCGTGTCATTTCTCCATCTCTCCCACTCACGTAGTGAAAAAGTCTAGTCCTTTCACTTCTTCTCTGGCTGAACTACAAACACTTATTTGCAAAAATGAAAAAGCATTCTTTAAATTTTTCAGCACTGGTGTGGGACATTCTGTAGTTCCAAAATTATACCTTCCTACAGTTCTGAGACTCAGTGGTACTCCAAGAATGCAATTTTAGCCACAGTGTTCTTCATGGGGATTCTAATTCATTTTACACAGACACTGCATCAGAGTCTAATCATAATAAAGTCGAAGGAAATCCTCACTTACACATTATTTGCTTCAGCTATATATTAATGTCACTTTGACTCATTCTAGAAAAATGCTTTGGTCTTTTTTTCTGGCCATGATGATCACATAGGACTCATTTGTATGCAAAATATTTCACATCAGATTGTTACATGGCCCAGCTTTAATTTGGATACTTTCTCTCTTAGCATTTCTCACACAGTCCTTCATTTCTGCCTCCTTTAGCTCTCCACTTTACTCCCATGAGCCTCATATTCCACTCTCTCATAAAGAGCTCTGTTTCTTCCTGTGCCTTCTTTCTGAGGGAGAATCACCTTTGTTTCAGAATCGGTGATGTCCTCCAACGAGCTCGGAATTCTGGGTTGACAAAATAGCCTTGATGCTGTGATAGAGAAAGGCTTCATGCACGGAGAGAGCTATATTTATGGAAAAGGCTCTAAGGCCAAGCCAGTACATTTTAATTATGTTTACATAGAGGGAAAAGGGAGAAAAGGTTATACTACGAATTCCTATTACATTTACCATCAATATTCCTACAAAATACTGGCAGCCTTTATCACAAATTTGTATTCACTTACCGATTATTTGCTAAAGTCCTCAAACATTTATATAAATCCATCCCCAAAGCAATAAACAAACAAATAAAATAATTATAATTATTCAAGAGATTTCTTAGTGGTTCTGAAGAGCACAAAAGAGAAGAGGAAAGGAGTGGAGGGAAGGGGAGGGGAGAGAAATTGCTAAGCCAATGAGACCCTGGTGGACTCCTGCAGGAAGTGGTGAGCAGGAAGTCAGCACACTGTCCTCCTGGACCAACACTCTACTCCTCTGCTCTGCCCCGTTTACTCATCCACCTCACCCTGGAGCCTACTTCAGAAGTGCACCCAACATTGCCAAGGATCCTGAGCTGAAACTGGGAAGCCACGGTCCTTCCTTGTCCTTGTCCTTCTAATATCACTGGCAGGAAGATCAAAGAATGCCTTCCTTGACCCCTGGCTCAATCTCTTAAAGACATAAAATAAAACCTGGGCATATTGGCTTTTTAATAACGAAACAAACAAAAAAAAAATACTATTTTTCTCCATAGTCATGTTATCAAGCCTCCAAAAATCAGTAATCAACATTTTGAATGTAGATAGTCTTTATTATCAGGTTTCTTTAAATTTCAGAGTTACTATTTGCATTCATATGTTTACATCAGAAATATTTTTTCTAAAAATCTTCATGGAACATTTATTTATACAAGTCATGGGGATGACTGGTGAAAACATGCTATAACACAAGTGGGACAATCTTATACTACAGATGCAGGAGACATGCCAATTATTGAAAAACATGTATTTGATGAATGATTCCTGGGTTTATGGGCCAACCTCAGATATTTAAGCCCCCAAAAGTGTTGTCTGGCTAGCAGATTAATAATGACACAGACTTCTTTCAGGGTTCATTACAGGGACAATTCTTTACCAAATGAATCACATTTGAGAGTTTGTAGTATTCATTAGGAAAAAATTATTATAATTTCTCAAATTTTAGAAATTGCTTCTTTGAATTCTCCACATTTCCAATAAACACGAGTTTTCAAATAATTTTAGAATGCAAAGTAATAGTTTAAATTTACTAATGAGCAATTCTAGAAAAACTGGATATCCATATATATTAACAAATAATTTGATAAATTTGAAATGCCAGCCACAGTTATAATTTACACTGTTCTACTTTGTGGATTCCCTTCCTACATGGCTTCTATAGTTTCTCTGATAAAAACAAGAGGAAAATTTGGGTTAATGCAAGAAGGAAGCTGGAGTTGATATTGAAACACTTCTCTATCTTTTTCTTCCCTTTGTTTTTCCTTCCTCTTCTTTTTTGTTGATTCTTTGGCTTCCTTTCTTCTCTCCAGAGTAGTTATCATCACTATCAGGTACATAGTATCACTATAGCATATAATCTGTCATAGCAAATTATACTGACACCAGAAGAAGGCAGCAAAATTATAGCATGCCTTCTCTGCCCTCCAGGAGCTAACAGTTGTGTAAGATCAAACATATACACATACCTGTTATAGCTTCATGCCTTTACCCTACATTTATTGAGCATTTGCTATGTGTCAGGCTCTGTTAGTTGACAAAAAAAACACAACATTCCTGCTAATCACAACTAAAATAAAGTAACAGCTAATACAGCAGAATACAATCAACAATGTCTCAGAAGCATTATGAAATTCCAGATGAAAAGAGATTTCAAACTGGATGGCACATAGACAGTAAATTTTTAAAATATGTGGGAATGGAGTCCTAACTCCACAAATTTTGAAATCTGCTGTACATAAATTTGAATATACTCCTAAGTGAAATAAATAAGTCACACATGTGGAAATACCTAATAGTTTCTCTGGTGTGAATAAACTATAATAGTACATAAGATCCTAATGATATAATGGACAGTGTGAAATAGGAAGAAAGGGGCTAAAGGTATAGGGAAGCTGGGAAGGGTAGGGGAAAGTTAACAAGGGAAAAGAAAAAATATGAGAAAATGAAAAAATGGAAATGAATTGTTTGTAAAGGGGGAGGGAGGAGGGGTGAAATGAGGGCAGGAAAAAGGGGAAAAAATGAGAACCACGACCTGTCATGTAAAGGTAGAAGATCCCAGTAATGAATGTAACTGTACTGTATACCTAAAATGTACCAATAAACTCAATGAGAAAAAAAATGAATAACCTTATGTCCTTTCTTCTTCATATTTCAGATAGCAAACATCTTTGTGGTTGATCTGGAGTTGAGGATAAAAACTGGTCTACGTTAAAGTCCTAACTTGATTTACTCAACTAGAATTAAATATTATTGCAAATTTAAAGTTGCATTATAGATGTAAATATTTTTTTCTTTAAATGCTAAGTAATTTTTCCAGATTTGATTTGTCCTTAAAAAATAAGATATATTGGTTTTTGAAAAAGTATTGAAAGAAGAGGTAATAGCAATATTTTTAGAAGTCTCTGCAGCACAACGAAAGTAAAGGCCCTGTATTTATAATTATTATAAGATCCAGAAAAATTACTCAGATTATGAATGTACTTAATTACATTTTCCTTCGTGTGGATAGGTAGAAGTCCATGTTAAGTAACACACTGTGAAATATCATCAGACCTTTCCACACTTGACTTGGGGAGCTTTCACCAGGCACTACATTCTTGATATAAGGATAAATTGGTTAGAGTTTTGGTTTTTGTAATTCTGACTCAGCTTTCTTCCGATATTTTTAAAAATAGTCCTTGTGCAGTTTTGCCTAGCAATAACCACTAGACAAAAATTGAAAGGGATTCAAACTAGAAGTCCATTTTAATATAATTGTTCTGGTATTTTACACATTTTAATATTTGTCATTTGTTGCTCTTGCTTTGCAGTCAAAGAATTTGGCTATGATGCCCTGTTTTAAAAAAAAAAAAAAGCCCTGGGCATTGTGTAATGCAGCACTATTTCATTGTAATGCAGAATGCATAGCTTCAAGTGTTTGCAACACTCTCCCGCCAGTTCCTTTCACACTGAAAATAGACACAGGGCCAATGTGAATGCATGGGGCTTTTTTTTTTCCAGCTCCACTAATCTTGCAGCTGACATCTTTGTGAACAATTAGGCTTTCAAGAAAGTTTACAAAATTTAAAGCCAAACTGCTAGCCACTCCCTGCAGATAATCTCAAAGTCATATATTTTGCCAAAAATTGCACCAAGCAAATATAGTCAGTGTAAAGGAACAATCTCAGTCATTATTCAGCAGTATGACCACCTGGACAAACCCGGGCTGGCTATTTCATTTATTCAATTTCTTTTCATTGTTATCATTTTCCTAAAAAGCAAAGACATTTTGAGGAAATTCATTAAGGCTTCATCTGAAAGCCTTGTCATTTATAAAACATTATCTATTTATTTTAAAGAGATTTGTAAAAGCCACAATGAATCCCCACACAGCTTTATGAGATTGTAGTGAAGCATGTTATATAGGGAAGGTTCCACTTCCAATTCGAAAGTTTCCTCTTCCTAAGGGGTTATAAAGAGATTGTGAGCAATTCCTAATTTAGGAAAAGAGAAGAAACATTCTTTCTCTGCTGGTTATTTTTTTCTTTTCATAGTCATAATGCATGTTACACAGAAGTGCTTTTCTGCATAACAACTTGGGCACACTCAGCACCACAGTCTGCAGCCCCACACATGGGCCTATGAAGTTCTACAGGTCATTGATGGGGATCTTTGAGGGACAACACTTCCTGGTATTTCTCTGCAGCAAAGAGAACTGGCAGGATACCCTGGACTATACTGTGTACTCCTCTGCTCTCATTTACTTGACCATTGTTAATGATCATGCCAAAATTAACCAATGATCATCCACCACGGTTAGCAATCCTTTCATGACTTCACTGCCCCTGTATAAAGCTAAAATTCACCATTAGGGAATCTGAGCTGCAACCCCGCTACATCAGTCAAATGGGTTTACTCAGCGTCAAAGTTACAATAGGAGTGTGAAACACTTTCTACATGTCCCTATATACATTGGTACACCTTACACAAAGTACCTGCTACATTTTCTTCACTTTTGTTGTTTCTAAGCATACCTTTGCCCCTTTGCTCACTTAGGTCCTCTTTTGCTTCTTTCAGGTCTAAGAATATTTTCCAGAAAGTTCTTTCTTAGGATTCAAGGCTTTGAATGTCTCCTTAGAACTTCAGCTACATATTATGATAACTGTTAATTATCTTTTCAAGCATAAATACTTTTTCCAACAAAATCATAAGGTGGCACAGAGATCTGTAAGCCATTTGTGTCACCATGCTTTGGGAAAATATATTCTTGGGTATTTCAGAAAATTTTACTTATGATATTTTCTAAAAGCTGCATTCTGAATAGAAAAATAAATTCATGTATTCAAAGTGAACCACCCTTAGTGACCCTAGAGTTTTAAGGTGGAAATTACACAAAACACTTTATGTATAGAATAAGGAGAGCTGCTTGTTGGTCCTCATTTGCTGGAGTACGTCAAGGTTACAATTAATACTAAAGTCAAATGATAATCATTCTTCAACTCCAAATCTCTGTTTGTGGTCTTGGGAAAGCTACTTATTTTCACTTTTATTCAGTTTACCATTTTAAAGAAGAGAATTAAAATGTTCCTATCCTGGAAATGTAGAGACACATTAAGGGGCTGGAAGTATCTATATAATGAAAATCAGACTAAAAAAATACTCATTATTGTTTTCGGAAGATATTTCAACAAAAACAAGATTGACCTTTTTTTGTTGGATTTATTTTACTCTCTGACTACTTCTCTACCAAAATTCAGAGTTCTCCGTCCTTTCAAGTGAGTCTGAATCCCTGCCAGTTGCTTAGTTCTCCTTCACATTATCAGGGAGAGAGCCTGTTACAGGCAATCTAGCTGCTGCTAATGCATTAAAAGATTTTACCTTTTTAAATCATTCTCGACATTCTGCATGTAACAACTTATTTGTTTTTTTCACAGAATACTTGCAGAGCTCTAATGGCATTAGATACCCGGCATTCAATAGGTTGGATGGCACTTGGTGGCACTGGCCTCTGAGCATTCAATGAGAATACTGTTTGGTTCTTTTTCATTTTAATTGATAGAATGGCTGTGGATATAAGTTGCTCCACACAAAAGGGTGACAAATAATGATAAAAGACACAAGAGTGCTCTCATGTGTGGCTTCGTCAAGAAGGAGAAAAGAGATTATTGCAGCTGAACTGATCACATGGAATTTGCTGGCCCTTCCTTTAGCGCGTCGCCACCCCCTTCGCCACCAGGTCCCTCCACCAAAACGCGGTGCCTGCGGTCTACGAGCAATCCCGTTGAATAACACACAAAACTGATCCTATCAACAATGATCTTTAGAGTGTTCAAGGACATAACGCCGCTTTTGTAAGGCTCCGACATAAGCATTCTCAAATCTTTAAAGGAGCAAATTGTTTCTGGTTCTATCGGTTCCTTCCTAGGGAACTGTTGCCTCAAAACAGAGCTTCTTTGGTAGGTGGGGGGTGAGCAGCCCCACAAGCCTTCAATTAAAACAATGCTCTTGTGGGCCTTCCCAGCAACTGAGACATCACTTGTAGTTTTTAATTAACATTTTAATCCTTTAAAATCATCTAATACTAGGCAAATATGTTAATGCTGCAGAATCAATGCTAAGAAAAGTGTCAGAAAAGATAATAGGTAAAATTAATTATTTTATGATCTACCAGGTTTTCAATTGTTCTTTTGTTCAAAAAAAAAAAAAAAACTCCATTACCCTTACAGAGAGTGTTAGTGATCTTGAAAGAAGAATAAGCATGTGCTCCCAATTACGTGCCTAATACAGTTTGAATTTTCGTCCCCTTTTCTGGTGGCAAAGTGGCTTTCATATTCAGCACCACTGAAGAAACCTAGGTTTCTCTTCCCTACCAGGGTTACTCCTCCTCTCTCTTCTCTTCCATTTGGGGAATTGCCCCTGCTACCTCCAAGGCAGTTGCCAAATCTCTGCACTCCATTCTTCCCTCCCTGAGCTTCTTGGCTCCGTGTCCTTAGCAGCCAGCCTTAGAGGCTCTGTCTGTGGCCCTAACTGCTGGCCTCTCCCTCAAAGTTGCACTGGTGGTTCTTTTATTTCAGCTGTTACAGGCAGCCTATGAAAGACTAATTCATAACTCAGAGTAGCATACACTGTGTGCACAACTGCAAAAACTTAAGGAGATGGATACTGGTACTTAATATTTTTAGATCTTCAGAATAGAGCTCGCTCTCTCTCTCTCTCTCCCCTTTTCTCCCTCCCTCCCCCCACCTCCTACTTCATGCCTGATGAACTTGCTACTTGCAGTAACATGTTTTCATCATGTGCTCCATAGTCATATGTTGCTGGTCATCACAGAGCCCAGGGAAAATTCATCAGTGACCAAAGATAAAGACTGTGGCTCTGTACATCCCTCAACAAGCACTTTATGAATAACACCAATGGTGACAATTCTATACTAAAGGAGAACGTTTCTAATTAGGCCTTGGCCACATATATTAATAAATAAGCAACAGTTATGTCTTCCCATAATAGAGCCTGATCATTTCCATTAAGAAATCAGAGAAATGTTTTCCTTCATTAAATTATACACTTTCTGTGATTCATTAAAACTTGTTCATTCTGTATTGCCTCTTCAAATTCTTCAAAATCAAGGTAGGGGATTTTGGTGGGAAAGATCAGCTTTCTCATACTCTTCCCTGAGCTAAATTCTAAGAATAAGAAAAAATAATGGCCCTTAACTATGTTCTTTAATGTCTGAGTTTCTTTGTATGCCGACATGGCTTTCTACTGCAAGTTCCAACAGTGAGGGAGGATTTGTGTCTATGTATTGATGAAGCCCTGCCTGGCAGACAGAGTTTCAGTATTTTAAGTCTACAAGAATTTAGCGAAAAAGATTGAAAGTAGATAATGAAGATGAATCTGGTTAGAATTAAGAAGGGAGCTCCCTATGTAAGAAAGCACCTTCCCATCACACCCACCTCCTCCCCACTGGGCTGAGATAGGACAAAAGCCCTGGAATGGAAGTGGAAGCCCTGGTTTGTCCTGAATGGCAACAGTTCATTTCTGGGACAATCCGTTTCAGGGTTTTCAACCACTTACTGCCAATATTATTGTATGGGTAAAAAGCTCACAGCTACAGTTGCTGATGATGAGTTACTTAAGAAGTTTCTTTTGTTACTTGTTTCTGTAATATATTCAGTCAGAGGAGAGTTCAAAGTAAAAATTAAGGATTTGGTTTTGTAAATCAGACTTTTTCAATTTTCATATTATAAAGTAGAATATGTAACCACTTTGCAAACTTTAAAATAACTGTAAAATTGTGTGAGGTGTCACCAGCAACCACTTTCCGAATGCTTTGGTCAGGCAATACTGTATTTTGGGAAAGAAAACCCGGTGTTGCCATTTATATTGTTGCTGAAGTGTTTAAGAGGATCTTTGAACACCCTGATGCCTAATAGGGTCAGGTGGTCCAGAAAACTTCCAGGAAGAAACTCCTTATCTGAACTCTTGTTTATCTAAACAGTTTTTAAAAATTATATTAAAAGTGGGAAGAACAGCTCTTCTTGTCAGGAAAGGTAATTCTGAGGCCTCTGAAGAAGCTCAGAGTTTATTCTTTTGCCCTGTGTACAGTGAGGGAAACTGGGAAGTTTAAATGGGAACTGAAAGCACCTTTCTTTGTGCAGCGCTCACGCCCTCCTGATGCGGTATGTGTCCCAGGAACGAGGACAGGCACTGAGACTGAACACAAAAATCAAAATGGATTTTACTCCGCCTTCAGTAAACAGCATGGCACAAAAGTCCATTGTGCTATGAGATAACTGCTAAGATGAATGGAGCTGGCTGTCACGGAGGTGATTGTGGGGCCGGTCTCTATTGGATCACAGTCCAGGGCTGAATTCCTTTCTGGTTCATCAGGGTCTGTTGGTACCACAGGAAGTGTCATGATCCTTTTTTTCACTAGGGCCAGATGGTGTCCTTTTTGAGGCCTTACTAATGCCCAGTTTTCCACATGTAAAACTCCTGGGAAAATGACCTAACTCGCAGCTGCTTAGTGAGGCTTGAGCAGGCCTTTAGAAAGACTTCTGTCAAAAACCAGAAGATTGTACCACTAGCAGAGGAAAGGGGGAGGCTGTGTCTAGAAATGTATCAATTACAAACTATTTTTAAACCACTATCATAATTTGAATTGCAATTTGCACAGTGTATGTCTTCATAGGCAGTGGCAGAATGGATATTTCACAAAAGCAACTCATTACTAGGGATGCTGATTGTTTTCCTAGCAGAAGTTTTACCTTCCTCGGGAGCAGATGGCCTGAATAAGAAGAGAAAATGTGGTCCAGAAGGGTCGGGAAAGGACAAAAAGTAAAAGATTCCCTAGATAGCTGCAAGGAGCCTGGGGAGAGGGGAGGGACCCTGGTGTTAAAAAGAGCTGGAAAAAGTGGAAACTTTTGATGTACATGGTAATGTTTACCAGTGAATTGAATGATTCCCAAGGGTGGACGACTGCAGGTGTGATTAGAAAGTAAGATGCCTTTTCTATAAACTGGGTTGGAGTGTGAAGACATCAAAGTCATTACAAGGGTCAGTGAGATTCACTTGGAAAGGTACTGTAGGATTTTTCTCAACCCCCAAATGCATCAGCAATAATTGCCATGGGGATAATGCAACTCTTAACAGCATCTTTGAATCCTTGTATATTTTTGTGTGAGTTTAGTAGTTGGTTCTAGCTTGTTTGTGGGTGTATTTTGTCCTGTGTGTGTGTGTGTGTGCACACGCACATGCGCCAACCATTGTTTTCACCTTATTTAAAAGAGTTCTATTTATCAAATGTTTCATTAACATTTTACCTAATTTGTGACAACAAATTTTTCATGTCATGTTGAATGGTATATTGAATTTAAAAAAAACTAAAGCCATGTAAAAAGGAGCGATCATTTTTGGTAACAAACTATGACCAAAAAAGCATCAAAAGAGTTACTATGAAGCGCTCCTTCTATAAAGTGCCATTTTAAAAGGCTATCATTTGTATACAAATCTGTCTTTCAGGTCATGAAAATCTTGTAGCGTATTACAGTAGAGAGAAAAAATAGTAGCAGACAATATTTGGCTTGTGTATTCAACTGAGTGCCTAACAATTCTGAAAGAGATGTCTCATCATATATGTTTTATACTTATCAGTTGTTGAGCAGTAAATGACAAGCCAGGAACACTACAAAGACACAAAGTCTTCACAGTTTTCATTCTGCTGAGACTTATTAATAAAAGCATCAAAATACTGGTTAGCTATCTTTATTACTCTGACCTTGAAAAAACTGATATCCATAATTTACAGATTATTGACCTAATTCTTTTGGTAACTGATAACAATGCCAGGAAGTAAATCATCATGAAGTACAAAGATATTCCATAAAAACATTTTAGGGAAAGACTACCAACTTCAAAAGGGGATGAGTATCTTACTCAAGTGGTACTGGCTTTGTTCACCCTTTAAAATGCCCATCTCCATGGGAAATTTAGAACTGTGCATTTAGGACACTAATCTGAGAAGGTAGAGGAGAAGGAAGTGTTCTACTCTGATTAACAACCCAAAGCACAGGAACAAATACCCAACAACTCGCTAAAGGCATAATTTGTTTATTTGCATATAATAATAGAACTCAGAAACAGCTTTGAATCTAATTCTGATACTTGGAATCAGTTTCTTTTTCTTTTATAAATATAGCCTATTGCTGGAGGCCCTTTCAGCACAAGAGAGACGGGTGTCCTGCATACACATAGTATCCATGCTGTACAGAAAACATGCTCTAGAGAAAGGACCAGGACTTCCTCCACTGGGTCACTTACATGCAGCCCAGCTTTCAGCAAAAGCGAGCCTTCTGTCCCCTTTCTTTCATGAACAAGATTACGTTTAGTTGTGGCACAAAGAAATCCTTTCCTCCCTTGTTCACAAAGCCCCACAGCACTGGCTCCCCTTTTATCAACTGGTCTTTTCTTTCTCTAAATGCTATAGTTTTATTTACAGAAGAAATCTTGTAGATGCTTTATTTATATATGCATTCACTCATTTCATATTAATAAAAGAAAATGATGAAACCCTAAACCTAAAAGCACAATTTTACAAAGACTAAAAACTATTTCTGTAGCTGTCACTGTGCCAGAAAGTAACTAATTTTGCTTCTATTCATTTCAGTTGTTGGAAATTGTCTTAATTGTCTTACTGCTACTATCTTGAGCAGAAATTCGGAGGGTTTTTGTAGAGACAAGGAGGAAGAGAAGGGTGCCATTTCTCTGATTAGGGAGATACTGTTCAAATATTTCAGTGAGTGATCAAAGAAAGAATTATACTGATCCACATGTGAGTGACCATAGAAAATTTATATATGACATTATTTGTTGAAAAGAAAAAGCTTTTTTTTCTTTTTTCTTTTTTTTTTTTGTACCAGGGATTGAACTTGGGACCTTGGGCTTGCGAGGCAGGCAGTGGAGCCACTGAGCTAAATCCCCAGCTCTGCAAAGGCTATTCCTTTAAAAGTCAAAAATAAATCTTTGACCATTGTATGATTTAAATAAATTCTGACATTTTTCAAGAATATCCATTCCCTCTACAAAGAGGAAAACTTAAATTGGCCAGTTTAATATTAATTTATAGCAGACAAAGAACTTCCAGTTTCTTTTGCTATTATAAATTCTGGAAGTGACAGGAGGGACATTCTTGCTGAAAGTTTTAAAGTCATTTCTCAAACGGGTCTTAGCTAATTTTGAAAAATATCTTCTGTTAATTTTCATGTTGTGAGACTATCTGAAATGAGCTCTTTCCATTTTTAAAAACTGTACTAAATAAAGAGATAATTCTTCTTACCCCGAGGCTTCCCACATGTTTGAAACTGATGAATTCTCAGAACTTAACCTATAATCCACCGTGACCATCCACATACAAATGTATTCACACCTTTGGTATAGTATTAACAAAATCATTAGCATGCCTTTTCTAATCGTATAGTTAGGCTGGATATGAGAAATATAAAGAAAGGATACAATGTAGATCCTCTTCTACAAGATGCTTACAGCACCCTTTGATGATAAGCTCAGTAGGGACAGGCAGGATGCATATGGGAGCAATAGGAAGGACCTTCTAGATATAAGCAGTCAAACTTTGTCACATTCTTTCCTTCTTTTTTAATTTCTTGAAGATATAGTATATGGTTATAATATATACACTGGATGTTATAGAAATGTTACTCTTACTAAGCCCTAGTTATTGGCACTCATACTGTCCTTATGAAATATTTTATTTGATTTGTTCTTTACAACATTCCTTGAAGAGAACATTGTTTTCATTTCTGCTGTTCTTTCTTATCCTGTGTGCATGGGCTTCATCTTTCTATTAATTACAATTATAAAACTATTTTAAGTTAATTAAAGCTGCAGATTTGTTAGGTCTAGAATCAAGTCAACTGTTCAGTTTTGGCATCTGCATCTCTTTTTTTAAACACTTCACTTGCAAGCTAGTTAAGAAAGAATAACTGAGCATGTAGATACCCACAGGACATGAGTACCTACTTAAGAAAAAAAAAGGTTATAAATCTATAGATTTTAAAGCTGGAAGAAAACTTGATGATCAACAATCTCATTATTTAAAGAAGTCAAGGGAAATAAGAAACTCTGTATTATTCAATAAAGTGAGGCACAAAGAAATAACATGAAATGAGGGACTGTGTCTGTGTCCAGTATAGTGCTAAACACTGTTTATTTCTCAGCTCAATTCTCACCATAAAATTTGATGTGTGAGCTAATTTTTGTTTTTTTCCAGAAGACAAAACTGAAACAGTTAGGGGTTAAGTAACAAGCATAGGTTCTATAACTAATAAAAGAACCACACTCTACATCTGACTCTGAAGGCTAAGTTCCCTTTTCTACCAATCATTATGGAAGATTTTATGATTTTTATAGGAGGTCTTAATAAGTGGTACTGAATTTGTAAAAGTATACTTTCCTAGTCAGTAGACTCAAGAAATGAAGAAAAGAAAGAAAAGAAGAATGGAAAGATAGAGGAGGGTTGTCAGAGGAGGAGATGAGGACTGAAAAACAAAAGAAACCTCAGGATTATAATTTCCATGATTTCTAATTTGTGTCCTTTGTTTTCAGTGCAATACTACAATTCTTAAAACCAGATTATACTGGACTATTAGTCAGTGGTTCTTAACTAGCGAACATGAAAGATTAAGCAAACAGTATTAGGTCAGTAGAATAAAAGTTATTATGTAATATAAAAAAACTTAATCACTTCTCAGCCTTTTGGCTAAGATCAAGTAATATCTATCTAAAGCATTAACACTATTATCTCAGTAGCCACTGGAAAAATCACATTAAACCTCTGCAGTTATATAAACACCGTCAACTTTAAAATTCAAAAGCCTGAATATACTTTAGCAATCAAATATTATACATTATCTTTTTCAGAATAGGTAAGCATTATATTTTGCATAAATTTATTAATTAAGGCGAGTTAAAGAATTCATTGACAGGTATTTGAGAATTTAATTCTGTTCATGAATGAGTGCATTTTATATTTTAAATATATTTTGTTACTATTTTGTTTTTCTCTGTTTACTCTAATACACACACATGAAGTACATACAATATATTGACCTTTAAAAATAAACAAAATCTACGTAATTCTTCTGTAAGTTCTTTCATAGCACAAACTATGTGGCACAAAAAAATGTTGTGTTAAGCACAGTATAGTTGAGTACTTTGTCAGAAATAATATTAGCGTCTTTCCCTTTCAGGTATTCTATATAACCAGTTTGTCACTGTCAGATAATTTCAAAGTATTTATTAGTTCTATTTTTTTAATTATTTACTGTTTTAAATGTATTATATTGAAATTACTTAAGAGTTAATCTTATACCTTGTGTTAAGTATCTGCTATACAAGTAGCAAATAAGTGTTTTTAGAGAAATGAATACTAGGCTTATTTTTTTCCTTTGAGGATTTGTTTTCCTTTTTTTTTTTAGGTTTTAAGTATTTTATGCTTATAAGGATTCAAAACACCAACAACCAAAAAAACAGTTATAAATATTTTATCATTTGTTTTATTTCAGGATTTATCTCCTTAGAATTTTTTCAATAATGGGGACTCAATGCAAACCCTTCACCTTGTGCTACATTTCCAGCCTCTTTTTTTTTAGACATGATCTCACTAAGTCTCACAAAATGGCTAAAGGGGAAGTGGGAAGGCGAGGGGAAAAGGAAATAAGGGGAAAAAAATAGAAAATTGAAAACAAAGTCTTTGTAAACAGGGAACGGTGAAGGGAGGGCAGGGGTATGCAGAAAAAACAAGAACCAAGATGCATCATGTAAAGGTACAAGATCCCAATGATAAATGTAAATGTATTGTTTGCTTTAAACTTATTGTACCAATAAGTTTAATGGAAAATTTAAAATGTCTCACAAGCTAGAGCTAAACTTGTGATTCTCCTGCCTCAGCTTCCAGGGCTGCTGAACTTACAGTTGTGCATCACCATGCCCAATGCAAGTCAGATCTTTCACAGAATTTTCTTATGGATTGTGCTTAACTTACTTGGCTATATAAGCTGACATTGGCATGTTTCTTTTTTAAAGACAAAACACACCAACATGTTCCTTTGAACTAAGATGAGTTTGAAACACTTGGCTCATGATGTTATGAATACAGAAAGCATCTTATGAAGATGGATCAATAGCCCTGATTGGTCTAACTGCCATCATATTTTATTCAGATAGTCTCCACACAAATTTTTGTTTTCTTATGAAAGAAAAATAAATATTTTCTTTTATGTAATATCTTAGGTGATATTTTTATCAGAAATGTTTTTAAAAACTTAGCTTTAATCATGGCAGTTAAACATGTGCAAGCTTACTCCAGTTTTATTCGGTCCAGAAAACTACATAAACTTATGGGAACAGCAATCAAGTCCAGAGGTCAATAGAGTGAGAACTCTTCACCTGTATGAAGGAGAAACCTGGGGTAGAAAGGTACTGATTAGTCATCTTCGGAAGTACTCAGTGCTAAGAAACAATACTGATGCATTCTTTTTCCCAAATGAAGAAAAGATAAAGAGCACATGAGCTAGAATTTCAAGAAGCGAATGTTTAGAATTCAAATATGATGTCTTGACTATAAAGTAATGGGATATTGCAACCAATTAACTAAAGATAGATCTTAAAACCTTGTTATTAGTTAAGGTTCTGATCCACCTAAGAGCAGAAAATTAAACTAGACAAATTCAACACACGAAAACTATTATGAAAAATGTTTTTACCTGCCAATAAATTTCCTTCCTGATAGGGTCTCAGGGAAAATACTTTTATTTTCTATGAATGACATCTATGGACTATGTCTTCTTTCAGATTATGTGTTATTATTATTGACATACAGGTCCAGCTATTGTTCATGGTTGGCTAAGTACAAAAATCTTAACCATAGTATTTACTTTTTTCCTCACCATGTAACTGAAGACTCCTTTCATGGAGATCTAACTTCCATTTAGCCTATAAATTAGCATAGGTTCTTCCTTCAAGTTCCCATTGTAGGAGGCTCTGGGGTTTGAAAGGATTGTGTTCTATTAGAATTTTAATTTCCCTTTGTTTTTGTATCACATGATACAAAACTGTCAGTAGTGTTGTCAAATATTTCCACAAATAATTCAAATGAGAAAAATATCCAAGCAAGAAAACAGCACATACTCCAGGTATTACAAATATCAGGATTTTTATAAAGGAAGTGAATCACAAACTAATTAGAAGAACTAGAAAATGAGAAAAATATGACATCAAACCTGAAATTATACCCTTCTCCATTGTTGGTGGGAGTGCAGACTGGTGCAACCACTATGGAAATCAATATGGAGACACCTCAAAGAGCTGGGACTAGAGGTTCCATTTGACCCAGCCATCCCTCTACTGGGTATCTTTCGAAAAGAATTAAAAGAATCATAGCACAATGATATATGTGCACCTATGTTTATAGCGGCACAGTTTGTAATAGCTAAAACTTGGAAACAGCCCATTTGCCCATCAGATGGAGACTGGATAAAGAAGATGTGGTTTTTCTATAAAATGGAATACTACTCAGCCATAAAGAATGAGAAATTAGATTCATTCATAGGAAAATGGATACATATTGAGGATATACTCCTAAGTGAAATAAATTAGCCACACATGTGTAAATATCGAATAGTTTCTCTGGTGTGAAAAACTATAATAGTACATAAGATCCTAACGAGACAATTGACAATGTGAAAAAGGAAGAAAAGGGCTAAAGGTGTAGGGGAAGTGGGAAAGGTAGGGGAAAGGTAATAAGGGAAAAGAAAAAAATGAAAAAATGGAAATAAAGTGTTTGTTAATGGGGAGGGAAGGAGGGGATGAAGGGAGGGCAGGAAAAAGGGGTAAAAATGAGAAGCAACACCTGTCATGTAAAAGTACAAGATCCCAATAATGAATGTAACTGTACTGTATACCTAAAATGTACCAATAAACTCAATTTTTTTAAAAAACTGAAATTATACTACAGAACTACTATGATAAAAACAGCATGGTACTGGTGGGAAAAAAATGGAGCTGAGGACCAATGCAATAGAATAGAAGATGCAGAAACAACTTCACACACTCAGGCACCTTCTCTTTCACAAAGGGGCCAAATGCTTCCACTGGAAGAAAGACAGCCTCTTTAAAAAATTGTGCTGTAAAAACTGGCTTCTACATGCCAAAGACTAAAACTACACCCACATCTCTCATCATGTACTAAATTAATATCAAAATGGATCAAAGACCTAAATATTAAAACAAAAACATTAAATCTTCTGGGAGAGAGAATAGGTGGAACTCTTGAAGACGGGGTGGAGGCACAGACTTTATGAAGAAAACCTCAAGTCACAGGAAAATATTACGAAGAATCAACAAATGGAATTTCATCTTATTAAAAAGCTTTTGCACAGCAAAAGAAATCACCAATGGTGTAAAGAAACCATCCAAAGAATGGGAAAATTTTTTGCCAGCTCTTCCTAAGACAGAAGACTGGTATCTAGAATATACAAAGAACTGAAAAAAATGAAATCCCTCCAAATTTAAAGACCCAATCCAAAAATGGGTCTCTGTTATGAATACATATTTCTCATATTAAGAAGTATAAATGATAACTAAATATATGGAAAAATGTTCAACATCGTTGGTTTTTAGAGAGATGCAATTAAAACAATGCTGAGATTTCATCTCACTCCAAAAAGAATAGTTATCAAAAAATCAACCAATAATAAATGCTGGTGGGGCTGTGGGAGAAAAGGATCCCTTCTCCATTGTTGGTGGGAGTGTAGGCTGCTGCAACAACTGTGGAAACCAGCATGGCTATTCCTCAAAAACTAGGACTGGAGGTTCCATTTGACCCACATATCCCCTTTCTTGATGTCTTCCCAAAAGAACTAAAAACATCATACCACAGTGATATATGAACATCCATGTTCATAGCAGCACAGTTTGTAATAGCTAAATCTTGGAAACATCCCTAATGCCCATCAACCAATGGATGGATAATGAAGATGTTTTTCTTTTTACACAATGGAGCACTACTCGGCTATAAAGAAGGATACATCTGAGACATTTATAGCTAAATGGATGCACCTAGAGTCCATACTCTTAAGTGAAATAAACTGAACACACATGTGTGAATATGGTGTTGTGTCTCTGATGTAAGAAACTGAAAGTGTAAATAGAACAAGGAATTTGAGATACACACACTGTAAGAAAATTTTGCTCACAGATTAGAAGATGCTACCATCTCCAGGATAATGGCCATAAACTGCACTCCCTGCTGAGTTACCTAATGGCCTGGGCTTTGCTGCCACTGATCATGGAATCATACTACTGCCACAGGGCAACTAAACAAGAACCTGAAGTAAGAAGACCATATATATATGCAATCACTACTACTGCTAGAAACTAGTGAAAGGGGAAGATAGCTTTTTCTTTTCTCTTTCTCTCTCCTCCAGTGACAATAATAACAACAACAACAACAATAATACCTGATGACATAGTTTGCAGACTTTCAACTCTAGAATTCCAAAGATGGTATAAAACATATGCAAGTGCAGCTCTGATAGTGTGCTAATTTGTAACATAGTTAGTACCTGTCACCTAGCTTGTATCCTAGGGATAGTTACCAAATAAATGACTGATGGAAGAAAGGAATGGTTAGACATTAATAGAACTTTCCTTTTGTTACCACTTAGCTATATTCTGTCTCCTTCAAATGTTTTTTGAAGTTGCTTATTAAAATACCTATACAATTAGAAAGTTTAAAGGAACAGAAAACAATAAGACTCACTTAACAAGAAAGAGTTAAGGGGCCGAAAATTTAGCTCAGTGGTTCCGTGGCCTGCCTTGCAAGTGCAAGGATCCAAGTTCAATACCCGGTACCAAAAAAAAAGAAAGAAAATAAAGAGTTAGGAGACAGTTTTAGGAGAAAACTAGTTTACAAAAAGAGTCAAAGATTTAGACTGTTTACTGAAGATAAAGTACTGAAGATAAAGCCAGATAACATACAGTTCACCCAGTTAAATTTGGAATATATGTGGGACATCCCTGTATTAAAAATATTTATTATTTGAAATTAAAATTGAACTGTTTCTATGTTTACACCTCTAAATTTGGCAGCCTTACGCCAAATTACAATATTCTTTCATTTATTCTATTTCTTGTCACTTAACATGAGATGACAAGCAGAACATACATAAGAATGTATTACTATTGAACAGTTCTGTATTGCTAGATAAAAAGCTTCTGCACTGCAAAAGAAACCATCAGCAGAACTAAGAGACAACCTACAAGGTGGGAAAAAATTTTTACCAGCTGTTCCTCAGACAAAGGACTATTATTAAGAATATATAAAGAACTCAAAACAATCAGCCCCCAAATATAAAGACCCGATTAAAAAATGGGCATCCGAAATGAATAGACATTTCTCAGACAAAGAAGTAAAAGCAGCAAGTAAATATATGAAAAAATGCTCCACATCACTGGTCATTCGGGAGATAAAGATGAAAACAACACTGAGATTCCACCTCACCCCACAAAGAATGGCTGCTATCAAGAAATCACACAATAACAAATGTTGGCGGGGTTGTGGGGAGAAAGGAGCCCTTCTCCATTGTTGGTGGGAGTGCAGACTGGTGCAACCACTATGGAAATCAATATGGAGATACCTCAAAGAGCTTGGACTGGAGGTTCCATTTGACCCAGCCATCCCTCTGCTGGGTGTCTTTCCAAAAGAACTAAAAGAATCATATCACAGTGATATATGTGCACCCATGTTTATAGCGGCACAGTTTGTAATAGCTAAAACTTGGAAAGAGCCCATTTGCCCATCAGTGGGAAACTGGATAAAGAAGATGTGTTTTTTTCTATAAAATGGAATATTACTCAGCCATAGTGAGAAAATAGATTCATTCATAGGAAAATGGATACATATTGAAGATATACTCCTAAGTGAAATAAATAGGTCACACATGTGTAAATACCGAATAGTTTCTCTGGTGTGAATAAACTGCAATAATACATAAGATCCTAGTAAGATTACTGACATTGTGAAATGGGAATAAAGGGGCTAAAGGTGTAGGGAAGGTGGGATGGGTAGGGGAAGGGTAATTAGGGAAAAGAAAAAACTGTGAGATAATGAAAAGATGGAAATAAAGTGTTTGTAGATGGGGAGGGGAGGAGGGGGTGAAGGGAGGGCAGGGAGAAGGGGAAAAAATGAGAACCAAGACCTGTCATGTAGAGGTACAAGATCCCAACAATGAATGTAACTGTACTGTATCCCTAAAATGTACCAATGAACTCAATTAAAGCTGAAAAAAAGTCCTTATTTACTTATAAGACCTTGATATATATATAGTTTTGTTTTTTTTTGTTTGTACTGGGGATGGAATGCAGGACCTTGCACTTGCAAGGCAGCCGTGGTGCCACTGAGTTAAATCCCTGGCTCTAACCTTGATATTTAGACTTTCCAAAAAGGGAAAAAAGAATAACATGATGATTCACATTTAATAACATGTTATATTAACAAGTAGTTTCCTATATACTCATTTATAATATTGCAATTGTATGAGATATGCCTAATTGCTGTTATATTTCAAATTTTATAAAAATGAGATTCATAATGTCTAAGTAATTTGTCCAAGATCATGATTAACATATTTACTGCAACTTACTTGTCTGCAAAATATTCTGAAGCCCAATGTCTTCAGTATTAAGTAAAATTTGAATAATATAATCATGAAGAGTCAGCCTAACCAAAAAAGAAGTCAAGAGGCAAACCTGAATATTAAAAGAAAGAGAAGAAATTCCACTTGCTTTGACTTGTTAAAGAGCATGGCTAGGGCAGATAGGTTGATCAGTTGCAAACCTTCAAGCTTCTGTCCTTTTTCAGTCACCTGACATTCACTGCATGTTCAGGAAACAAAGATAAGTAAGACACTTTATATGAAGTTGTGAACATACAGTCTAAACCGAAGATGACACTACTGATGGAAAGTTGAATGACTCATTGCCTTGTTGGTTGGACAGTGTTGGATTTAAGCTCCTTAAAGGATCATTTATCATCTCAGCACTTGTGTGGCTACAGTTAAAGACATTATTTATAATGAAATATATGTATTAACATAGTATACCATAGATATAATACATATGGCATATGGTATGGGTGTATATGGGCACACTCATTACTCAAGTATTTCAGAAATAGGATTAATATTCACTTCACAGATGATGTTTTAATGAGGGGATTTACATATATACTTATAATTATTACAATTAGGACAGAACAATTTTACTCACATATGTTTGAGCAGTTGTATGATGAATCTCCCCTGTTTTTAGCATACTGTTATTAGAAGTCAGAGCTCTCACAGGGACCTGCAGAGGTCACCTCTTCTATGCTGCTGGCCTCGGGCAAAGATGTTTCTAATAATTCAAGTCAAAGGTTCACTTCCCTGTTTTGAAGAATGACCACATATGGTGTTCTGTTGTACCTCCTTCATAGTAATTCTCATGTCAATATGGATCATTTTGAAAATCCAGATTTCCTTTTAATATATGAAAGTTTTCACCACCACCAAAAATCCAAAAGACAAATATTTGTAGGCTTGCACCACCTTATGTTCAACCAAAACCTATTCTTAAACAAATGATTAGGACCAGTGTATCTGAAAAAGTTGCCCTATTGTAGTTCAATAAGAGTTACTAATTCCAGGTTGACTTTCTTTGGATGGCCCATCTATGATGAAACAAACTGCTTCTTTCCTTTGATAAACTTCCCTTTGTATAATCATCTGATGTGTTCATGCAAGTTTTTCAGAATAAATGATTGATTTAAATTTTTATAAGGTACTTGCATGTCAGTCACATCTTCACAGTTGAGCTAAATCTGTATTTCTGCTCATTTCCTAGGTAGATTGCATCTGTTCTGTGGGTAAACACAGAGGAGTTGATCCCTCTTCCCAGGCTTTATAATGAGAATATTCCATCTGATCAGGTGCATGCACCCTGCTGTCATTTGCAGCCTGACCTGTAGGTCAGGGGTGATGTGAGCCAGCTCAGGGATGCATACAAATCACATCCTCTTGTCTGTCTGTTTTGTTGACTGGTTCTCCTCAGGGTCACGGCTATCTTAAGTAGCAGCCTGAAGGATAAAGTGTGCCCTGTCTGAGCTGTAAAACTTTGACTGTGGACCAATTGTATCTGACATACAGCAGCAAGAGGTTTGGTTTAGCCTTTGGATTCGGAACAAATCACTGGCTATCAATGGCTGATAGTGACATGCAGTTTACCGATTCTCTCCTTCTTTCTGACAGCACCACATGGGGAAGAAATGGAGTGCTTTTAAGTTACTGAGTTTGCGTTTCAAAATATAGTGTGCATGATTTTTTTACATGAAAACAAAACTACCAAATTTCTAGTTATAAAAAATAAAGTCCTTAGTTTCTTTGGTTTCAGTAGAAAACAGCTAAGCTGCAAAAGGACACAGTTACTATTGAATTCAGCATGCATCTAGGAACATATTAGGCTTGTACATTTTTCAATGATATTTTGCTACATTGATTTAATGTGTATAAATTTATAATTTGTGCTGCTTTCATTGAAATCTGCCTTTAATCACAAGATGTATCTAATAGAGAGACAAGTTTAATGCTTTTCCAGTGTCACTCCACCTAGCATCAAAATGCATTAATACCAGTTCAAACAGTAGCCTGATATTTATCTGTAGTCTGAAATTTATGGAATGTTTCATAACTTGATTTAAAAACATTTGAGACCTGGTTTCCCTCATCTGTAAAAATATCACATCATGCGTAGGGGAAGAACAAAAAGGGAAAAGAAAAATATGTGAGAGAATGAAAAGATGAAAATAAAGTGTTCGTAGATGGGGAGGGGAGGAGGGGGTGAAGGGAGGGCAGAGGTAAGGGGAAAAAATGAGAATCAAGACTTGCCATGTAGAGGTACATTATCCCAACAATGAATGTAACTGTACTGTATCCCTAAAATGTACCAATAAACTCAATAAAATTAAAAAAAAATCACATCAGTTGCTCTGAGGGATATGGAAAACCAAATAAATGATATGATTGTGGCCCTCAAAAAGCTTATAATCTAGCAAGAAAGAGAAATAATAAACATAAAATAAATCAGGTGACTGTAAAATACAAGAATTTTGTGACACCTTAAAAGAGTATTTTACTTCTGCTCAACCTGGAAAAAATAGCAAGATTTCAATGATGCAAGTGGAGGATGAGCAAGGAAGATCGTTCTAGGACTGAACAAAGTAAAAACTCAGGAATGAGGCTTAAAACAGAGAGTAGGTGAGAAGGTCATGGATTGGAGGAGGTACAGACATGGCTGCTCCAGAAGAAAATAGTGTGACAATAATTGTTAAAGTGATTGTTGGCAGCAGAAATTGGCTATTAGGAAACTAAGAAAGGGACTGTTACTGTTAACAAAAAGAAAGATAGTAAGTGTTCGACTAGGGTCAGCCACAGTAAAGAGGAAAGAATGATGTTTGAAGAGCCATTTGAGAGATAAAATGAAAGTGGTCCTTGATGAAAAGGGGAAAGTAAGCTTTCTGTGGAGTACTTTCATTCACACATATACACATAGGTTCTTTTTCTGTCTTTCAGGATTTCATGCAATCACCAAGCAAGGATCTCTCCTAAATCTTACAAAACCAACTTGTCCACCTTGCGTTCCAGTCTGAGCTCCATCATGAGACCTAGCCAGCCTCCTCTGTCTTTAGCTCTTGGACAATATATTTTTGATGAATAATTATTGATTGAATGAATGCATAATTTCAATGGTTTTTCTCTGTGTCACTACAGAATTATAGCATCTTTGATAAGGGAGAAAAACCACAAAAAGATAAGATTTTTTTCAAGGGCAATGAGTTTGGTGTTAAACATCTCCACTCAGGTTAGAGCCCTACAAACAGTCATTATGAGTTTTCCAGGCAGCTTTCTGAGTTGGGATTTTGGATTGTTTATAAAATCAATTATGCCATAATTATTCTAATAGCCCATTACTCTGAGATATCTAGCTCAATCTCCACATTCATTAACAATGTAACTTGTCTATTTTCATTTATAGTGAAATTATATTGTAATATGTGAAGGGTGAGTTGAGATTAACATTTTCATCCAAACTTCTACAAACTTATGTTTCAAAACAAAAGTGAAGAAAAAAGTTCAACTTTAATGTTCCAGATTGGCCTCCTATGAATATAAACCAAAAAATAAAAGTTGCTTACCAACCCTTCAAGTCATCTAGCTTTTTAAGGTTTAAATATTTAGCAAACTACTCCCAAACTTTTTTTATGTGCATATGCTACATGCTAGGATAAATTTTACAATATGAAGATTGCTTATGAGGAGAAATACTTGAAATATGTATTCAGGCTAGGCTTATAAAGTGTGTTGTTAAGTCCAATTTGTATCTTTAGTTTTATCAGCTACGGTATCAGTCTATTACATGAACCTAATATAGTGTGTGAATAGGCACGCTGTATTTTTCATGAACTAGGGTATACAATAGACATGTTCACCCAGGAGCCATCTGTCAATTTGGGGAGTGTAAATAAAGAGGACCCAGATCTACATTGCTCCAGAAAGTCACCTATAAAGGTAAATTCGATACGTTATCTTGCTTTCTAGTTTCACAATGGGAAACACAAGAAAACGACGATGGAAGGGTTGAAATAATCTCCCTGGGGTGTCATTGTGGGCTGGCTGTTAGCTCCTAGTTATAGTGTCTCAAAGTCCTAGTAACTGTTCTCTCCCTTTGCCCCTTTAAGGTAATGGTGTCTCAAATTTTAGTCACAGAATGTGACATTACCCTGTGCATTTTCCTATAAACTGTCTCCTCTTTAACACTGAATTTTCTCAGTTCAACTATTCTATCTCACATCTCCTGGAACTCTAACTGATACAATAGTCATTAAAGATTGAATTTACTGGTTTCAAGAGCTCCTACTAATTCATAGAAAAATGGATACAGTTTGAGGATATACTCCTAAGTGAAATAAATAAGTCACACATATGTAAATACCGGATAGTTTCTGTGGTGTGAAAAACCTATAATAGTACGCAAGATCCTAATGGGGGTAATTAATGTGAAATAGGAAGAAAAGGGCTAAAGGTGTAGGGAAAGAGGGAAGGGTAGGGGAAAGGGAATAAGGGAAAAGAAAAAATATGAGGAAATGAAAAAATTGGAAATAAAGTGTTTGCAAATGGGGAGGGGAGGAGGGGGTGAAGGGAGGGCAGAGACAAGGGGAAAATGAGAACCAAGACCTGTCATAAAGGTACAAGATCCCAATGATGAATGTGGCTGTGTTGTGTACCTAGAATGTACCAATAAACTCAATACAAAGAAAAAAAAAGAGCTCCTACTATTTATTCATATTTAAATTTCACTCACATGAAAAGTAATTTTGCCTTAATCCATGAATAAAATTATTAACAAAATGACCTCTATTTTAATTCATCAGGAAAGAAAAAGAAATTATTATAAGAATCTCAGAAAAATTTTTGCCAACTGAGATCCCATTGTCAAGCAATTTAACAAATGAGCTAATTGCTTGGAAAGGAAAAGTGTAAATATTAAAACTATAGCAAAAATTGTACTAGAAAACTTATATGAACTTCTTGAATCCAATTCAATATCAGAAAATAAACTTCCCTTGTATTAGTGGGTAGCTCTCAAAACTGGAATGTTCCTGACTTCAGTATTTAATGCTCTTTTCTATTTTATTATCAGCAAGTTTTATAACCTTAAATATTATATATAAATATTATCTAAATACTCCCACTTCTAAAATACACATGGTTGGCTGCAAAGAATAGCACTTATCAAGAACAACTATGAAAATCAAAAAATATTCAGAAATAATGTTTAAAGCCAGCAGATAGCAGACAAGGCAACAAGAACCTAAAGGTGCTAAAATTCAGAAGTAAGCATTTCGTAGACGTGACCTAACTTCCTTAGACATTTCTCTTAGGTTAATTTGTCAATTTTAGGCAAATAGCGGGCTTAGAATTCAACCTTTGTACCAACAGGTGACCATTTCTTAGAAACTGGTAAAGTAACAGTTTAGTTTGATGGAGAAAAATGTTTCCAAATTTCAATGTTGAATGGGTGATGGACACAACATTGAAACAGAAAGGCTCTGAAAAGCACACCAGATCTATTGGCCACCTCACAAGACAAAGATTAATGATTAAGATTTGCTAGGTCTGGGGTGAATCAGAAATAGACTGAACCTTAACAAGGCTGTAATATAGTTTAAGTAGCCACCACTCTATTGAACTGAACAAGAGTGGGGTTAATCCTCTCTGGAGAAAAAAACTTCATCTACAGCCTTTGCAAAGCTACTGTCAGTTCTGTCTAATTCACAATATCTAACATTCAACCAGCAGTTACTAAATCTGCTGAAAGAAAATGCCACATTATTTTAAATAAAAGAGCCAAAAAGAAACTAACTTACAGAGGCTTTAGTTGTTGAAGGTAGATTCCAAATGATTTTGAAATAACAATATCATCTATATCGATTCCTCTTAACTTTGTACCTCCAATCTAAATTTCTTCCCTAGGCCCCAGACTTGTAGATCCAGCTGTCTTCCTTACATCTTCAGTTAGATAGCAACTACTCAGTTTAAACCTAATTGTAACATAAAACTTCTGAATCTAACACCCCAAATTCTTCTTTCACAGATGCTCGAATTTCACTAAATAGCTCCTCCATCCTTCAGCTGCCCAAGTCAAAAAATTCTTAACTCTTCTTTCATACCCTGCACCCCACATCCAACACATCCATAAATTCTCTGGGCTCTTTTTAAAATAAAGCCTACAATACTTTTGTGTCTTATTATCTTCACTGCTATTTCGTCGGTTGAAACTACATTATGTCTTGCCTATCTAAGTGCAACAGTCTCTCTGTTCACATGTATCTGCCAATGTCCTCTACCAACTACCCTCATCACCAGAGCTGGAAAAGTCCACCTGACACAGAAGCCAGACTGTATATATCTCTGGGGCACAAATATAATCCATTATTTCTTAATCAAATTCAGAACAGTTTCTACCAGTTGCAGCAACAAATAGAACCAAATTCCCGGTAAACTCAACCAAACTATCCATTTCTTATTCACATTATTGGTCAAACACACACTCTTTTTCATATTATTTCCCCTCAAACCCCTCAAAATCCCAGGTTATAATAGAATGATAAAACTGTCATTCATGGTCAGAGGAAAAGAAGAGCAAAGTTACAGGCACACAGCCACTTATGAGTCATTGCTGCCCACATGCCACTGCCCTAAAGCAGTCACATGGCAATCTAAACCTACATGTTTCCCTGTCTGCAAGCTTCTATGTCACCCTGTCTCTTCATCACCATGTCCTTCTCATCTTGTTTTTCTACTCTTCCTTTTGTTCACACCGCTACACTTATACTAGTCTCTTGGATGTTCCTCAGACAGACAAGCTCCTGACTGAACTGGTTTGGTTGCATCCTCTGTTCCAAAGGTTGTTTCCCAAGTATTCTCTCCTGATTCTTTTAAGTCTCTGATTTTCTCCCAAGGCCTTCTCTTACCAGCCTGTTACTTTCAATACTTCTTAACTACCCCTGTCACTTTCTCAATCCCTGCCTTCTCTTGCTTATTTTTTCTACAGGACTTACCACATTATGGAATACTATATATTCCTTTCTATTCCTAGACCTTTCACTGAGCTACATCCCCAACACTTTCTTTTTTATTTTTGAGATAGGATCTCACTAAGTTGCTAAATCAGCCAGGCTCAAACTGGCAATCTTCTTGCCTTGGTTTCCCAGAGTGCTGGGATTACAGACATGTACTACCACTCCCAACTCATAGTTCACTTCTTAATTATGTCTTCCCTCATTAGGATAAAAGTTTTATGAGGGCAGTGTTTTTTCCCCTACTAATTTATTTCCAGTGATTATACAGGAATGCCTAACACATCATGGATGTTAAATAAATATTTGTTGCATAAATATAATGTCCTGTCTTATTTTTATAAGACATTAAACTGTACAAACCATTCCGATATGCATCTCATTTAATATTTACAACCTGTTACAGAAGGACTAACATTTGAATATGATCTGCCTTAATAAGATGCTAAATGTATAACATGGGCAAGTGTAGTCTGAAGTCCCTCCTGATAATCACCAAGTTTAATATAATGAGAAATGGGTGAGAGGGTGACTCAAATCATTTACAGAAATGTAAACATTTACTGCCTGCACATCTCTAATAAGAATTGATGTGGTGTGTCATCTGTAATTTAATCACCAGCATTACATCTTGATAGTAAATGAGAATCACTGGACTATTCCCTATAAAGTTAGATTACCACACATACAAAATATATACTGAATTTAGGTAGTATTTCAGGTGTGACACAAGATGATAAATCGAAATAATTCAAAGTAAAAGTAGCACTCTTATAGATGATCTTATCATGCCTCTAAATTTTAGTGCTTACTGCACTGTATCACCTGTCCAGTCCAATCTTAGCCTGAATATCTGAACACAGAGGAGCAAATTAAGTCCTGAGTCTGGTATCTGGATTTAAAATATTTTATTATATTAACCTAGTGTGTTATTTTCATTGTACTGAGGACTTTTTTTCAGAATGCATGAAAACAATGACAGTAAAGATAATTCATCTAAATAACACTACCATCGAGAGAACCAACTTTTTTATAATTACAGATCAGAATAATTTGGTCTTTCTAAATATCTCAAATTATTTTTTGACTAACATAACAACAAATTTTCCATATACATTGTGTGCAAAGGCTCCTTTTACTATCTCCCTATATGCAGCAGAGTAATGAAATCTATCTGAATACATAAACTAGATAAAAATAAACATCTGTCTCTCTCACACACATACACACATACACACATGCACACATACACACAGTACAGACACACAAACCTACACATGTCCCAGACATTTGTAAGGCTACTATGATCTTCTGAAGAGTTAGTGACCTGTTTCATTGTTTTGTTATTATGCAAAGCTTATTTTTCAGCTATATAAAACTGGACTGAAATATATATGACATTAAACAGTGTAAAAGGACTCAGTGCTTTATAGTCTATATTGGCTGCAATTTGATATATAAATGAATAAACAGGAAATTAACCAAAATACTATTTATTGGATGAAGTAGAAAATTAAATAATCATGAGAAGGTACTGACAGAGAAGGCTTCCTTTCCTGACTCTTTTTTTTTTTCCTCATTGAGTTTATTGGTACATTTTAGGTATACAGTACAGTTACATTCATTATTGGGATCTTGTACCTTTACATGACAGGTCTTGGTTCTCATTTTTTTCCCCTTGTCCATGCCCTCCCTTCACACCCCCTCTCCCCTTCCCCCAGCTCTTTTTTATCAGGGAATTTTCTGCTCTAGCGCTACATGAGCCTAAGAACCATGGACAGCACCTTGGGTTTCTGTATGAATACATGTTTCTATAATAGCAAATAATAATGGATTCTTAAAAATATATTACAGGTGATGCCATTTGGTGTTTATTCCATTACTAATAAATTAAAAATTAGTAATTATGAAAAATATTTCATAAATTCAGAGGTCCTTAGAATACTAACATATTGGTTTCTTTCCTGAAAGGCTCTCAACCCACATTTTATACATTTACTTATAGAATAGTGGCTGGATAACTACTTTTAGAAGATTGTTTGGCTTTTCAGCACAAAAAAATCAGGATCCTTGATTGTTAGTTTTACTTGGAGAAGGAGAGAGAGATGGGAGACATACATAGTCTCCTCTGCTTCCTTCATTGTCTCATTGTAGCAACACGGATGTATTCTTATACACAGAAGGATCTCAAACCACTTTTCAAAATGTATGTTTATTACACTTTTCTCACACTGATATGATTTAGTCTCTGGTCTTGATTCAAAGACAAAAGTGAACTCTTTCTGAAACTGCAGGATCAGACATTCAATCACACGAGCTGTGCAGAGGAGCTGATTTCTGAGAATTTTCACTGCAGATCTTGTGGCATTTGCTTGAAAAGGATGTTAGTATTAATGTATTTGTCCTCACATTTAATTCAAAGCATCTTACACAGACACCATTAATCGTACTTTGCTAGCACTTCCAAATGACTTCTAATGCAATTTAAATCAATTCAATTTAACAGCCGTTTATTGTGCCAAGATATGCACTCTGTATGTTTTAGGTGATGCAAAGTGTTGTCCCTATGCTAAAGGGTATTGTCGTCAGTGGAAGAAAGCAGATGTGACATCACTCACACAGCACAATGGAGATTATTTTAAAATGATATAATGAAATTTCAACAGAGTTCTAGAGGACCATCAAAGAGATGGGTGGATAAATAAAATAAAACGAGAAGATTTTAAGAAACTGATTAAAGTTGAAGAAAAAAATGGATTTCAGCAGACATTGAAGGTGGAAGAGTGAGTTACAAGAATGATTCCAAGTCTGAGATATGAAGTGAAGTTTGAGAACTGGTGCTGTACATGATGTGTAGGAAATAAGTAACCTTGTGTAGGGGACACTGGTGGAAACATGACTGCCATGGAAGATACCTTCAAAGAGGTAAATGGGGACCAAAAAGGGACACTTTGACCACTGAACTAGAGTGTGAATCTTAATCCTAAGACAACACAGTTTCTGGTTTGCTTTTTGGTCTGGGGTTTTGTTTTGTTTTGTTTTTGTATTTTGAGACAGGGTCTCACTATGTAGTTGAGACTGACCTGGAACTCACTTTGTAGACCAGGCTGGTCTCAAACTCACAGCAATCCTCTTGCCTCAGCCTCCCGAGTGCTGGGATTACAGGCATGAGCCACCACGCCTGGCAGTTACTGGTTTGTGAAGGAGGACTCTTTCACCAAAGAAAATCCTAGCGTTGCACAATGGTCAAACTAGAGAGGAAGGAGAAGAATTTTTATATAAAAGCTGAAGGAAACATTGAGAAAGATGCCTAAGGGACTGAGGACAACCCAGCACTTTTGAGAAGTAAGAGGAACAGAGATAGAGATGATGACTTCAATTTCAGACCTTGTGAGTATGAAGTTGCAGCCTAACATCTGTGCAAAAATGGCTAGTAGGCATCTAAAATATTCATCTTTTGGGAAAGGTAACTGATCATGAATATTTTTAAATAAATCTGCTTTGTTTCCCAAGAAAAAAGAAGTGTGCATCATCTCGGGAATTTACCAGTAGTATTTATCAGTTGAAAATAGTTATTTTAAGTAAACACTTTGGTACATATCTTTTTTAAAAAACTGCTTTTATCAGAAAAATAATAAAAATTCCACTATAAAATTTTGGAAAATTCAGATTTAAAAGATAATAAAAATGTATTATATGTTTTATTCACTTAACTTACTATGAGCATTTTATTACTTTAAACTGTCTGCTATAACCTAATATTTTAAAAATTAACAAACACTTTAGAACAGTTTTAGATGTGAAAATGTTAATTAGAAAGTTCATTTAATTAGGAAACCCCATGTATCCCATCTTCTATACCCAGTTTCCCTTATTATCTTCTTACATTAATGTTTTGTATTTACTACAGTGTATGGACTGATATTTATATACTATTATTAACTAAGGTCGATAGTTTACCTTAACATTCATTTTTTGTTTTGTATATTGTACAGTTCTATAGATTTGCACAGATAATCATATATCCATAATTAGTTATACAAAATAGTTTCACTGTCCTAAACATTGCCAGTGCTATATCTAATTATCCTTCTTTCCTTCCTCTCCCCCTTCCATCTTTTTTCTGTGATGTAGATATTACTTTTCCAGAGTGTCCTGTGAATAGAAGTATGCAGACTTCCAGACTCGTTTCTTTCACTAGCAATATGAATTTCAATTTCTTCTACATCTAATAATGGCTTGATAGCTCATTTTTATCATTACTATTTCATTATTAATATGAATATTATTTCTAGATGTATCACTGCTTTTTTATCTCTTCACCTATTGAAGAACATCTTTGTTAATTCTAATAGGAGGCACTTATGAATAAAACCGCAATGGACATGTGTGTAAAGGTTTACGTATGGACATAAAATCAAATCATTTGGGTAAAATACCCAGAAGAGTAAGTGCTGGATCCAATGGTAAAGCAGTTTAGCTTTATAAGAATGTGCCGCAACTTCTTCATGGATCATTCTCCAAAATAGACCACATACTGGCTCACAAAACAGGTCTAAATAAATGCAAAAAAATTGAAGTCATCCCCTGTTTATTATCAGATCATAGTGCAATCAAACTAGACATCAATAGCACAAGAAACTATAGAAACTTCACAAGCACATGGAAACTGAACAACACTCTCCTAAACAATCAATGGATTACAGAGGAAATTAAAGAAGAAATTAGACAGTTTTTACAAATAAATGAGAATGCCAATACAACATACAGGAATCTTTGGGACACAATGAAAGCAGTTCTACGTGGAAAATTCATAACATTGAATGCCCACACTAGGAAAACAGAGCGGGCTCAAATAAACAA
>NW_022900926.1:81623632-81656546 GCF_012274545.1 Fukomys damarensis | reverse complement strand
AAAAAAAAAAAAAAAAAAAAGAATGTGCCGCAACTTCTTCCAAAATGGCTGTATCATTTTATATTCATATCTACAGTAGAAAACAGGTACTGTTGCTATACATTCTTGCCTGCACTTGGTTTTGTCACTCTTTAGGACTTTAGCCATTCTGATGGTTGTGTAGCTCTATCTCATTGTTGTTTGAATTTCCACTGATGATACTGAGCATCTTTTCATACATTTATTTGTTATCTGTGTAGTTTCTTTGGTGAGGTATTCAGTAAGATCTTTGGACTATTTTTAATTAAGGTGTTTTCTTATTGTTGACTTTTAATACTAATTTTTTACATTTTATGTAGTTTGAAAGATTTTCTTCCATTCTGTGACTTATCTTTTCATTCTCTTAACATTTTCTATTACAGTACAGAAGTTTTTAATTTTAATTAAGTTCAGCTTATTAATTCTTATTTTAATGAATGGTCATTTTTAGAGTTGTATCTAAAAACTCAATGCCAAACCAAAGGCCACCTAGATTTTGTTTTATAGGCTCATATCCAGTGGTTCCATGGTTAATGTTGATGGTACGTTGGTAATCATTAATATTATTTCCAATTTTCCACTATTATAAAACATATAATCATAAATATTATGTTTTCCATATATTTGGACACATATATGGTTCTTTAGAATCAAATCTTAGTGGTACAATTGCTGAATAGTACAGAAATGGATATTTGACTCTTCAATATCTAGTATAGTATCTTTCTTAAATGTCTTTTTGTATTGCAAAGACATGAAATACTGTAACTTACATCGACTAGAATTCCAGATGTCATATATATTCTTTGTGAAGTGTATTTTTACAAATCTTGAATTTAGAATTGGGGAAAGAAATTAGACTGGAGGTATTCATTTAGTGCCAGTTTTGGCAGAAGTGGCAAGGTTCTGGAACTATCACTAAGAGCAGCAGCCTACCAGTTTGACAGAACATGTCAGTGTCTTGCCTCTGCAGAGGAGTTCTGCAAGTGTCTTGAGAGTTGTGCTACTTCATGTTCCATTACATAGCAAAATGCCTGAGGCTGAGAAATATATAAAGCAAAAAGGTTCATTAGGCTCATAATTTTGCAAGTTCAAGGATAGGTTACTGGCATCACTTCAGCTATGGTGAGGATCTAATAATGGATAGCCTAATAAATGGTGGAAGAATAGGCAAGAGGGAGAAATCACATAGCAACACAGGATGCCAGCCATCAGAGAGGTGCCAGTCTTGCTCCTTTTTAAGGGACCGCATTTGTTCAGAAATTAATTGGAGAACCACAAGAACTACATTGATCCTTTCAAGAGCAGTGTTCCCAGTGATCTAATTACCTTGAACTAAGCCTCAGCTTTCAAGAGTTCCAAATGTATAATAGATCATGTGAAATAGGAAGAAAAAGTGTAAAGGTGAAGGGGAAGTGGGAGTGTAGGGGAAAGAGAGAAAGGAATGGAATTAACATAATAAAATGAAAAAATGGAAACAATGTCTTTGTAAATAGAGTTGGAGGTGTTCAAGAGAAGGCAGGAGAATGGGGAAAAATAAGAATTGAGATATATTATGTAAAGGTCCAAATTTCCAATGATAAATGTCATTATATTAAATACCTAAAATGTGCTAATAAAATTAATTTTTTTAAAAGAGTTCCATTACCTCCCATTACCCCTACACTAAGGACAAAGCTTCCAACACATGAACCTTGGGCACACACTCAAACTGTATGCAAACCATCCCAGCATTCACTCCTGGAAACTCAACATTGGCCTCGTTTGCTATTGCATAAACAGCTTAGGACCTTATAATGAATATCTTTCTGATAGAGATAGGTGCAGGATGTTCTGTACTCCAAGCCTGTATTTTTTGGTCTGTCTTCTGATCCTGTACAAAGGATCATAACCTCTGCATATTTTGAACATTTTGGTAAACACTGACAAATTGCCCTGTTATTATTATATCAACTGGTTACATACATTTTTTTCATCATCCACCTGTATACTGGAATGTTTATTTCTTTCAAGCCAATGCCAATATTTGCATTGCTATTTCAATCAAAAAATTTTAAATCCATAAGTTATAAATTATGTGTTTAGATATTTTATTCTAATTTTTTCATTTACCAGAAGGATTTAAAAAACTAAATATTTTTGCAAGACCATTTCTAGTTCAAATCCTTTGCCTAGTCCCCATTCAAAAATCAGATTGGTAAAAGAATCATATCACACTGATATATGTGAACCTATGTTTATAGTGGCACAGATTGTAATAGCTAAAACTTGGAAACAGCCCATTTGCCCATCAGTTGGAGACTGGATAAAGAAGATGTGGATTTTCTATAAAATGGAATAGTACTCAGCCATAAAGAATGAGAAATTAGATTCATTCATAGGAAAATGGATACATATTGACGATAAACTCCTAAGTGAAATAAATTAGTCACACATAAATGCTGAATAGTTTCTCTGGTGTGAAAAACTATAATACTACATAAGATCCTAATGAGATAATTGACAATGTTAAATAGGAAGAAAAGGACTAAAGGTGTGGGAAAGTGGGAAGGGTAGGGGAAAGGTAATAAGGCAAAAGAAAAAAGTATGAGAAAATGGAAATAAAGTGTTTGTAAATGGGGAGGAGAGGAGGGGGTGAAGGGAGGGCAGGGACAAGGGGAAAAAATAAGAACCAATACCTGTCATGCAAAGGTACAAGATCCCAATAATGAATGTAACTGTGCTGTATACCTAAAATGTACCAATAAACTCAATAAAAAAAGAAAAAAAATCAGATTGGTTTTTCTTAAAGATATTAACAAAGACATGATATGGGTAATAACTAAATTACTCCCCACTACTTATCTATTCTTGTATATCTAGCTCACTTAGTTTTACAAAAGAAAACTGAATGTCATTGTGAAGATTCTTTTAATATTTTTTAAATCAAGATAATAACAACAAAAAAAAAAGAAACAAGGGGCTACACTGTGAAAAGATACATAAATGTGAAAGCAGAATTTAACACAGATATTCAAGACAAGATAAATTCCATCACAAGTAAATTCTTAAGCTTTTTTCTTTAGCAATGTACTCACTGATACCACAAGAGATCAAAATTCTTAACTGTCCCCAGATTCCCTAGGTGAAAGGCATCCCAGCTTTAAGAGTGACTTGACTTCACTTGATTCTAGCTCAATCTTGATCAACTGAGCAATTACAACAAGACACTTAAATTCTCCAGGCTTCAGTTTCTTCATCTATGAAGTAGTGGCCAGTGACAAGTTTTGGATGAACAGAAATAGCATAAATAAATTTCCTAGAGAATTAAACATGCTCAGTGAGCATTAATTATGCACTCTTAGTTTATTAATTCTGGATTATAGCTTAACTCAATTTCAAATTCTTGTAAATAATTGATCTCTTTTTTTTTAACACAAATTTGTTTCTGGTCCTTTTCAATATCCTTCATTTAAAAGAGTACTTTCCTGTCATCTATTCAGGAAATAATAAGCAAATTAATTATTCTGTGGAATCACCATATTGACATTTTATACCATCTATATGTTATTCATAACACATTATTTTTGAGGTATTGATTTAAGATTCTAATGCTTTCATATGACAGAGAGCTTGACCCTTCAACTCTAAATATAGGTGATCAGTACACTTTAATTAGAGCTCCTATAGAGCCCAAACATTTGTGTTCTTGGCAATATTGGAGTAATAATTGCTCTCTGCCATATTTATTTCAGGTAATACATCTTTATGAAACTAACAGAATCCTGAAGCACTGAAAATGATTCTGTCAAAGCAAGTATTATTTGGAATAAGAGGGATCTCAAGCCACACAAAGCATAAATACAGGATCACCATTTTAGCAAAACATTGTGTTTCCCCAGCTGTGGTTCTGGCCTTACCTTCTATAGTGCAATTATCAGTTGTTTTTGTTTAGTCTCCCAAATACTTTGAGGATCCGCCAGAAGGCAACTTACACGTATCCGGGAGGATATAGAATGATAATTTGGCATAAAAATGAACTTATCCCATGTAATTCTATGGTAATTTAACATTGAAAGCTGGTAAAAATTATTCATCAGTACAATAAATTATACAAAAAACACTGTACAATCCTCTCAATAAATATATGAAAGGCATCTGATAAATTTCAGCACTTTTAACATTAAATGATCTTTCATAGGAAAAGAATTACCTGATGGTGGATATTTATAAAAAGAAGAAAATCTTCACAAACTTGGAGTATTTGAAGCATTCACCTAAAAGTCAAGAACAAGACAAAAATATCCAGAATTATTGTTTTTGTCACCATTACCCAGGAAGTACCACTCAACATAATGCATTGAAAAAAATCATGTGAAGATGTAAATAACTGAAAAAAATGTATTTTTAATGAATTTTATCGGTACATTGTAGGTATACAATATAATAACATTCATCATTGGAGAATATGCCTTTATGTAATCTATCTTGGTTCTTTTTCCCCATCGCCCTGCCCTCCCTTCAACCCCTCCACCCCTTCCTATCACAAAGACTTTGTTTCCATTTTCTTCATTTTCTCATATTAATTCCATTCCCTTCTTTCCTTTCCCCACCCCTCCCCCTTCCCCTTTGCCCCTTTTCTTCCTATATGCATGTCCTATGTATTTTACTTAAGAGTATCACCTCAATGTGCATCCATTTAGCTATAAATGTCTCTAATTTCTCTTTTTTTATGGATGAGTAATACTATATATTTTTTTAAAAACACACATTTTCTTTATCCAATCTCCAGTTAATGGACAATTGAGCTGTTTCCAAATTGACAGCATACACCAAGAGATTTAACTAGATTATTTCACTTAAGAAATCTATTTGTAGTAACCTGAACTAGGGACACAATTAAAGAGATGAATAAATGAGTGTCTTCAAAGATGACATTATGATACTTATAATAAAAAATGTCTGCCTAGAAAAAAATTACTAAAAATACAGTAATAACATGGCAGGCACTGTTGGGTATTTACTGAGCAGCCAGCCACTCTCCTCTTCCTTCATGTGCAAAGGACCTCCACTCAGCTCAACACAGGGCATTCATGGGCTTCAGTGAAGATGAGCCCTCTCCCGTTAGGATTTGTTAAGCCTGCCAGAATAATACTATTTCCATTGTGTGGCCCCAAACAAGCATGTGACATGTTTCTGGCCAATGAAATATGAAAGTAAATCAGCCTCTGGCAAAGATTTTTCTTGCTCTTGTAAAGAACATTAGTCAGAGACCTGCTGTTTCCGAGCTGTCAGCTTTGATGTATCCACACTCAATGCCTAGAAGGGTGCCAATGTCTTGGAACCATGAAAGCACCCAGCCTCATGCAAGAAGGCCATACACTCTGTTCTGAGAAGAGAAAAGCAGAGCAGTGTGCAGAATATGGGTACCTGATGCAGTCATGCACTATGTGTTAAACTCTTCCATTCTGAAATAAATCTACCTCAAGTCCTCTTGGTGTGTGAGACAGAAAGAATTCTTACTATTGAGGCTACTTTGAATTAGCTCTTCTGTCACTTATAGTTGAAAGAAAATGAAACAAATACTTATATTACTCATAACGTAATCATAATGAACTATATTACCCTTAAAACCTCTATTTCAAAAGTTATTTAATAATAACTTTCATTATTAGTATTAACTTTCCATATTTTGGTGTTAATGTGATTAATAATATTTAATAATACAGTAAGTCCCCAACTTAGAAACAAGTTCCATTCCAGGAGAAAGTTGATAAAATGAATTTGTTTATAAGTCTGACAAAGTGAGTCTCAAACACTTTTGAAACAAATATACAATTATTATTGCTTTGTACTTCCTACGGGTCCCCTCCACATCACCAATGCTTTTCCCCTTGCTTCTAGCCATCCTGGGCTGACTGAGCACTGTGCTACTGTACACTATGGTAGCATACAATAAGCACACAGCAGCACGACTGTGACAATGTCCAGCAGACACATCAGCTACTTCGCGATTTGTTTGCATCTACGGATGTTCCTAATGCAAGGTCCATTCATATCTGTGAAAGTTCACAACTTGACTGTTTGCAAGTTGCGGACTTACTGTATGACTTCATGATGTATGGTTAAAAATAATAAAAATCTATTTATTATTCAAGAATATTAAGTAATTTCAACAATTCCTTGATATTACCATTCCTCTGTATGGGTGAGGAAAATGCGATTGAGAAAGAATAAGTGATTGGTTTGGTTCATACCACCAGGAAATGATACGGCCAGATTCTGTCATTGTGACTCGGCCCCCCATTCATAACATCTAAGTACCTTGCAGTATATGTGCTACAATTCCAGTGGACGTGTGTATTAATAGATAGATATACACATGTGCAAGGAGCAATGGACCACAGGGAACAAAGTGAAATTTGGAAAATGGTCACCTTTGGGTATTGTCATTGTAAGTGTTTTTCATTTGATTCTTTGAGCTTTTTTATCTTTTAAATGTTCTACAATAAACAAACATCTGTTACGTAACAAATGCTAGATGAAATGTTACATTAAAAATGTGTCAAATGTAAGATTTATATTTAAAAGAAAAAGACTCAAAGTTAATCTTTTATAACACTGAAAATGATAGACTTTTTAAAATATTATATAAAATATTCAATTCAAACAAAACTGTCAAAAATGTATTTGCTAGCTTCCTATAGTTATGTCACACCAGCAGACTAAAAAGTTTGGAAAACACATTGTAAATTGCCATATAAATTTTGTAAACTTGCATTTTCTTTTTTCTTTTTTTCTTTTTTTTTTGGTACAGGGGATCGAACTTGGGTCGTTGTGTTTGTGAGACAGGCAGCGGAAGCACTGAGCCAAATCCCTGGCCCAATTTGTATTTTCTTAGTGAAAATCCTTGGGAAAACTTCGGTATTCCCACATTTAATTTGGGAAATAGCATTCATCACCTAAGTTATAATGATCCCTATATTTTCTTTCTTTTTTGCTGAGTTTATTGGTACATTTTAGGGATACAGTGCAGTTACATTCATTGTTGGGATCTTGTACCTCTACATGACAGGTTTTGGTTCTCTTTTTTTCCCCTCGTTCCTGCCCTCCCTTCAGCCCCTCCCCTCCCCATTTACAAATACTTTATTTCCATCTTTCCATTTTCTCACATTTTTTCCTTTTCTCTTATTACCCTTCCCCTACCCATCCCACCTTCCCTACACCTTTAGCCCTTTTCTTCCTATTTCACAATGTCAGTTATCTCATTAGGATCTTATGTACTATTACAGTTTATTCATACCAGAGAAACTATTCAGTATTTACGGATGTGTGACTTATTTATTTCACTTAAGAGTATATCCTCAATATGTATCCATTTTCCTATGAATGAATCTATTTTCTATTCTTTATGGCTGAGTAATATTCCATTTCATAGAAAAAACACATCTTTATCCAGTTTCCAACTGATGGGCAAACGGGCTGTTTCCAAGTTTTAGCTATTACAAACTGTGCCGCTATAAACATGGGTGTACATATATCACTGTCATATGATTCTTTTAGTTCTTTTGGAAAGATACCCAGCAGAGGGTTGGCTGGGTCAAATGGAACCTCTAGTCCCAGCTCTTTGAGGTGTCTCCATATTGATTTCCATAGTGGCTGCACCAGTCTGCACTCCCACCAACAATGGAGAAGGGTTCCTTTCTCCCCACAACCCCGCCAACATTTGTTATTGGTTGATTTCTTGATAGCAGCCATTCTTTGTGGGGTGAGGTGGAATCTCAGGGTTGTTTTCATCTGCATCTCTCGAATGACCAGTGATGTGGAACATTTTTTCATATATTTACTTGCTGCTTTTACTTCTTTGCCTGAGAAATGTCTGTTCATTTCAGATGCCCATTTTTGAATTGGGTCTTTATATTTGGGGGGCTTATTGTTTTGAGTTCTTTATATATTCTAGATAATAGTCCTTTTTAAAATTGTAGGTAAAGAGCCTACAATAGCTGTTATAACAGTCAACACTTAAATGGTGTTATGTGTCACACACTATTCTAAAACTTTCCATATGTTAACTCCTTTAAAAACTCTCAAAATTCTATCAGACAGGTACTATCATCATTCTTATTAGCAGGTAAGGAAACTGAGGCACAGACATTACATAATTTGATCAACATTACTAAACTAGTAAATGGCAAGACCAGTTTGAATGGCAGTTTAGACTAAGAAACAGTGCTTATCACTCCTGTGCATTTATCCTCTTTTTCTTAACTATTTTAATTTATTGGACTTGATTTTAATTTCAAAATACCAATGATTAGTCTCCCTAATCACCTAGGTTCATTTGCAACCTGTAAATAATTTTCTTTGTTTGTTTGTTTCTTAGTAGTATTTTACAAAACAAAAGTCTAAAAATACAAGTAGGGAAGAAATTTGTGACCAGATTTGTGTAATATGATGACTATCAACAGGACAGATTAGGTATGGAAAATTCCATGTCCTTGCAATATTAACAGGCTATAAGATAAATGCATATTTTTATATACAAGCTTTATATGTCAGTCTATTTTAAAAAGCAATATTGTATTATACCTATATATTTAAAAATCAGTATTTTTAGAAATCAATTTATTTCAGAGACTGGACAAGTTGGGGCAGAAGAATAAATTTATAAATATATATAGTGAAATATAGATTTATAGAGGTTGAGAGAGATAAAGATAGACATGTATAAAATGCAATTTTTATATTCTAGAATAAACACACTAAAATGTGTGAAGAGCCATATTGAATAGTACTTTCTGTATACTGGATAAGCCTCCCAGCTCTTTAACTGGAGCTGTAAATTTAGATGTCTTTGTTCAGTTTGCTTTTTGGTTCAGCACACACAGACTGGCCAACCCAAGCTAGTGGAAGATTTTTTCACCACCCCTTTGATAGCTGCAGGACTGATTCCATATGCTTCAAGCCAGAAGTAATGTAACATCCAGAGCTTTATTCACTGAGTCAGTCAACCATCCTTTCAGCCTTTGACTTCCTGGCCGCTGCTAATCTGTGGACCTCACAGAAGTCTCCAGGCAAGGGAGACAAGGAGCCTCTTATCCAGCCTCAGTAGAGGCCTGTGCATGCAGCCAGGCAAAGGCCCAGGCCTCTCATTTACATGCTCTGGGCATGCTCCTTGGGTTCAAGAGGGCACAGGCAGAATGGACTGAGAAAGTAGAAGTAACCACAATTTCATTTCAAACTGCAAATAAAACAGTTTTATAACTTTTCCCTAATATTTCAAGCAACCAATTGTCCCACAGCACAGATATTTTCCAGTCCCTAATAAATGTAACCTTTAATCTTGACTTTTGCTCAAGGGGATAAGAAGTTTATGCACCTACAACCACTTTAAAAATAATTGCTTCTGTTCTTTTTAAGCAACTTCAGAGTATAAAGTTGTTCAGTTTAAACGACAGTGTATATGATGACCTTATTGCACTGTTTCCAAGATTTGTTTACTGTCCAAAAGGCATGTAAAAATTATATGAAGTCATTATCATTTAAAAATATAAAAAATTCCCAAAACTTTTGAAACTTTTTATTTTCTATGTCCTTAGCAAGACATTTTAATAATATGTTCTAGAACATTGTTACCCTTCAAAAATATATATTTAAGTCCCCATACTTTGTATATATTTTCCCTTTATCTCAGGTTTTACTCTCTGTAGTTTCAGTTATCCATGAGCCATCATGTAGAGTCCACAGTTTAGAATTTCTTATTAGAAGGTGATTTCAACCTTACACCATCAAGTTTCTGTATGATTTGCCCCCTAGACCATTTTGCTTTCGCTAAAGTAGAATGACAAATGTTAATTTTCTACTTTTCATGTAGAAAACAGTAAAGCATATTAACTAATTAAAATTTTTTCCAAAAAGGACTAATGACTTTATAGGTTTTGATAGATGCATATAAAATTCTTTTATACGTAAAACATTAGAATATAAGGATATGAAATATGAGCATAACCACTTTGCATTTAGAAAAATGTTTTCTTGAAAGACAACTATACTGAGCTTTTCTGTCCATAAAAATATAGACATTTTGAAACAAAAAGATTTAATATGACATTACAGATAATACTGATCTAGAGCCTGGGGTATCTGTGAAATATTAGTAGCAAAGATATTGCTTTCTATTTGGGAATTCTGAAGTGATCACGGGAATGTTTACCACTTGTCTTCATGCTCTAATAATTGTTCTAGATGATTTTGGCAAAGCAGAAGACCTCGGCTCCCAGAGTTGGGAAGAAAGACCAAAAAAATGCAAATTATAGCCTTTTTTGTTTTGTTCTTTGAATTTTTAAAAAATCTTATTATATTTTCTTTCATTTTAGTCCAATCTACTTACAGTGATGGCCACCTCACTGGTGCTAAGTTCAGCAATGTAAAAAATATTACGACTGTCTATGCCTCTGTATTATTACTGGGGTTTTGAAAATTTACTGGATGAGAAATTTTCTGTTAGTACTGTACATATTTTCCATGCATAATGCTACATTCCTCCTGGGGAGTTATGTTATCCTAACATGACGCAGCTCAATTCCCACTTTCATCCAGAATCCCTCCCCTTTCACCCCCCTCCATCTCTTGATCCCCTGCCCATTGGAGAAAGAGCTATCTCCCTACTTTCTATTATCTATACTTTATTTCACATTTTTATTTACAATTTGGTTTTCTCACATAAGAGAAACCATGTAATATTTAAGCTTCTGTATCTGATTTATTTTACTTATCTCAAGGTGCATCCATCTTCCTACAAATGACTTAAGTTTTTCTTTATGGCAGAGTAGTGCTCCACTGTATGTAAGAACCACATTTTTATCCATTTGACTGTTGGTGAATATATAATCTGCTTCCAAGAATTAGATATTATGAATTGTGCTGCCTAAAACATGACTATGTATGTATCACTATAATGTGATATATTTAACTCTTTCAGAAAGATATGTAGAAGTAGAATAGCTGAGTCAAATGGAATTTCTACTTTTAAGCTTTTGAGGAATCTCCATACTAATTTCCACAACAGTTGTACTAGTTTACATTTCCAACAAAAATGTAGGATGATTCCCTTTTCCCCACATCTTTGCTAGCATTTGTTATTATTTGATGTCTAAAGTATGGTCATTTTTCAAAGGTAAGATGGAATCTCAGTGTTGCTTTAACTTGCATTTATCTAACAGCCAATAATGTTGAACATTTCTTTCTGTATTTATTGACTATTTGTACTTCTTTGGTGAAATGCCCATTTATTTCATTTAACCATTTTTTGATTGGGTCTTTTATTTGGAGGATCTAATTTTTTAAGTTCTTTATATATTCTAGGTATTAGTCTTCTGTCTGAGAAATACCTGGAAATTTTTACATCCATTTTGTAAACTGTATTTTCACTTTATTGTTTATTTCTTTATCTATGCAGGGGCTCTTTAATGTAATTCAATTCCATTTGCTGATTCTTGGTACTATTTCCTGTACAACCAGTGTTCTTGACTATACCTATGACTTCAAAAGTTTTACCTATTTTATTGTCCTCCAGGCTATGTATTTTCTATTTTTAAATTAAGTTCCTTGATCCATTTTGATTTTAATTTAGTACATAGTGACAGAGATGGGTCTGGATTCAATCTTCTGCATATGGATAGACAATTTTGACACCACCATTTATTAAAGATGCTATCTTTTCTCCAGTGTATGTTTTTGCCCTTTTGTTGAAGATCAACTAGTTGAACATACTTTGGTTGTTTCTATATACTCTATTCTGTTTATATTGATCTTGATATCTGTTTTTATGCTGGTTCCAAGCTGTTTTTATCACAGCAGGCTTGAAATATAACTTCAAGTCTAGAGTTGTGATGCCTCCCACTTTTCTCTTGTTATACAAGATTGCTTTTCTATTCTGAGTCTTTTCTGGTTCCATATGAAATTTAGCTTTATTTTCTTCAGTTCTGTGAAAATGCTGTTGGTATTTTGATCGGGATTGAATCTGTATATCAATTTTGGAGTTATGCACACTTTGACAATATTGGTTCTGCCTCTCCAAGAGCAGGAGCTATTTTTCACTTTTTGAGGTCCTGTTCAATTTCTTTTTGGAGTGCCATTGTTCTCTATCCTTTCTTTGAAATGTTATCCTAAAAGTCTATTCTAATGAGCCAAGCAAGGATAGCTACAGCCTGTTTGATTTCCTGCATGCATGGAAGGCAATGTTAATGGATCATGCCACTTTTTCCTGTTAATTATCTCAGCCAGGGCCCCACTAACGACCTACTGGTATTGGCACTTGGAGCTGAAAGCTATTCTTCAACTCCTATGCTTTTACACAACCTTGATCTTTCTGATATAAGTCACAGAAGTAGTTAGCAAGGTCTTATCAGATATTAAATTGTGCATAGTAGGCTCACTAGAGAATCTGGGTGAAACTTTTCAAAAGCTTCAAAAACAAGTTTAATTTTTGTTTTCTATGAATTGTTTCTTAGTCAAGCACCTCATTCAAGCTCTATAAAGAGAAGGGACTCTGAGTCAGATGAAGGAACTTCCAACCAGTGGGGGAAGATCTGTGAAGTGAGGTAGAATGGGTAAAATGGAAATATTCTTTCTCTTAAATCTCTGGTGCCTATAAGTTTAGAGCACTTTACTGTTAACAATACTCTAATAATTTTATAGTAGGAGCTATAATTGAAATTTGCTGCATACAGGGATAACTAAAATGCAATCATTTCACACCATCCCATACATGGCTGAGGATACTTAGCAATAAATAGATTTTTTTAAAGTGACCACTGAAGAGCTAAATTATATCTTTCCAAGTAAATTCACTAGTCTTTTTAATTACTTTGCTGATGTCCATATGATGTTGCTATTATCTCATACTGAAATGACATAATTCATTTTTAAACTTTGACTTACCAAGAAAAAACAGAGGATATATTTTTATTATTATTGCTATCATTACTTTTTTTTTGGTACTGGGGATCAAATTTGGGCCCTTGTGCTTGGGAGGCAGGTGCCAGATCCACTGAGCCAAATCCCCAGCCCTTCATTATTATTTTTTTTATTATTATCATTATTATTATTATTTTCCACACTTCTTGGAGCCAATATTTTAAGTACAATACTGTGTGTACATTGTGTCTGTGAATATCTATCTATATAAAATATTTTTACTATAAACTGTCAATATCTGAGAGAGTTTTATCTACATATTTCTCTTCACATACAGATATGATCACCACATAAGGTCAACGTGATCAGTGCCCTCAACAGAGACTTCACAAACATGAACCCTCTTCCAGAATACAGCAGACACCAAATGTTTTTTAACAGCTGAAAATTTTCAGAGGTAAAAGCATCCATGAAAAAACTTAGGAAACAGAACTGATGGAAAAGGAAGCTGGTCTTTACTCAGTAACTACTTTCCCCTTTCTTGTAAGGAGCCCTGTGAAATTATTTCTGACGCAACTGAGGCTATCATTCCCTTTTGATGGCCTGTTTGGTTATGTTGCTGTACAGAGGTATACTGGAAAAACAAAACAGGGAATTGGAGGGGACTAATTACATCATTAAAGCCAAATACTTGCGGTAATTCAGGTCAATGAGGACATTGGTGGTCAATTTTTCACATGTTTATCTGAGGTCTTCCTCTCAATAGAAAGATCTTGTACTTTAATCGTTCCCAATTAATACTGGTGCTAGATCTATTACTTACTACTTTTTAATTTGCTTCCATATATTATGTATCACTCTAAATATTCACATTTGAGTTTTTACAGAGCTAAATTCTTTAATACTTATCATAATTATTTCACATAATTGAATAATAAATTATTAAAAATAATTTTATGTCAATTAATTGCAGTTGTATCGTATAACAAAGTGTGGGAGCCCACTGGCATTTGATGTTGGAAAAGTAACTTCTACCATTGAGGCATTGACACAATCTATGACTCTATTTGGCTTTTCTGAGACAAGGGTCTCAGCTATACAGATGAGATTGACCTGGAGCTCACTGTGTAATCCAGACTAGTTTTATGGGATTACGGGCATGCACCACCACACCCGGCTCAAGGACTTTGTTAAATTTGACCTTGTGATGGGAGGAATTCAGATAGCCAAAGATCTGATCTCCTCCCTAATAGCTGTTTGGTGCTTCCTGTTGGCCTGCCTTTAAAAGGAGCTGTTTCTGTGAAATAAATGGGACCTCTTGTCTCCGCACTATTGAGTGTGCTGTCCTTTCTCAATCCTCACTCCCCAACTCAGGTACATTTGTGTTGTGACGGCTGGACCGCCACACAAAGCAAAATCTCTTAGAAAGAACTAGAACCAGTACCATAAGGGGTCAAGTTATTGTTGCATGGCCATTGATATGTCAGGTTCAAAACAATCTTTTGTCTCATTATAGTATAAAATTCCCTTCCAGTCTAGTCTCAATCTACCTGCAAACCCAAAATCCCATCAAACCCCCTGCCCTCAAGAACTTAAAAATCCAGTCATTCACATAGCTTCTTGCTGTTTTCTCAACAGTGAATGCCAGTGTCTGACTCTGTGGTTTAACATGCATTGCCCCCTATTGCTTAGTATGTTGTGCTCTCCTCCATCTACCAAACTTGTGTGGATGCCTTTTCTATTCACTTTGCACTCTGCCCACATCTTTATTCTGTGCTACAACTCTCTGCTGCTTATGTCCCTCTCTGCAACTTCACTCTAGACACTTTAAGTGGTACCAAGATATGATAAATTTTGAGGAAACATTTAAAGAGAAAATCTGCCATGAATAGATTACCTAAGGACTTTGAAACTTAATTATTTGAGGAAAGCAAGAAACTGAGCAACTTGGCACCTTAGGGTTCTCAGATTGTTCTGGTGCAGAACATGGGATGTCTGCTACATCCCTGGAGTGCAGGGTGCACATTTATCTTACTTTCCAACTGGAATTTAATTACATGATCTCCAGCAACCTAAATCTCCCATGCATAAACATGATAAACCAAAAAATGACATTAAGAAATCATACCTGCTTAGAAGAGCATTTAAACCAACCAGGGACTAAACATGAGTCAGACTTTAAATACTGAAACCCTGACCTCTTGTTAGTCTCATGTAGACCTACTACTAGTACTGGAGTGGTAACAGCTTCACTCAGATGAAGTAGTTTCTTTTCTTCCTCGATTCCTGAGATAGCAATAGAAGCCTAGAGCCTCTTTTACTAGGATTTCTCTCCACTTATGTTCTGCTGAGACCACACAAGCTATTATTTTTCCATATTTTTGAAGGAATCTGTTTAAAAGGATGATATCAAAATATGCAGTCCATTAATCATATTTTTGTCATTTTATTGCAACATAAACTATATGCATGTATATTTCGGACTATTTTAGTCTATGGCACCAATAAATATACACTGTATCAGAAGGCATTTCAAATGTAGGTAAATTTCACTATCAAATATATTAAAGAAATTGAAGAATAGGTAGCATGAATTAATTCACAATAAATTACATGTGATATTATTTATCAGCTACTTGGAAGTAATACATGTAATTATGCAGGACATTTCCAACACTGAATTATAGTTCAATGAGCATTTCATTAAAACGCCAATTGAAAAATGAATTGCAAAGTGTAAGGATAACAGGAAAATTTGGGGTGCTGTTGTAATTATAATATATTACTTCCTCTCTATATTTGTGGTCAAATCCTCATTCATTATTTTCTCTTTTCTTTATACTTCCTCTCAGTAAGACAAGTTCCAAACTCTTAAGTAGTGCATGAGCTATTACATAATTGTTCTTTTATGGCCTGCAGAGACATTACCCTCCAGTACATTCCTTGGTGAAGTAATTTGGGTTACCTTGGATATGAAAAGCAGCTTGATCAAAGCGCATTGCACTGTGCAGCCAAGATCCAACAAAGAGATACAGAGTTCTAGGATGGTCTCCATAGCAAATTAAACTTTGAAGACTCTTTATGAAATGTTGACAGTCTCCAGTCAGCTAGATGGTTTTGGCAAAGAATAATACAAAGTCATTGGGAAAGTAAAAGCTAAGGATATTCTTTAAGAAATACTACATTTTACAGTTAAAATATTTTTGATAAGATCATATTTAGTATTTTACTCGTGTTTCAGGTGTCTTCCTAACACCAACACTTGGTAGGATTAACAGCAAACCACTGATGTTTGCATCAGTTTTGTGGGTTGACTAGGTGGTTCTGCTGATTTTGGCTGGGCTCAGTTGTACAATTACAAGCAGGTGACAGTATGAGCTGGCAGTTCCAATGTGGTTTCACAATCCTTCCTGGAAAGAGCTGAACTCTCTCACCATGTGATCTTTCAGGGCCAGGTTCTACATAGTGAGGTGGTCTCAAGTTTTCAGGGAGGTAAAGATAGAATCTTCAAAGAATGGTAAGAATTCTATCTACCCTGTCCTTCCAGTGAAGTTTTGTTTTGTAGAAGAGCTAATGTGTATTAAAACAATGAATTTAAAGTGAATGTTTTTAACTGCTATTTTCTGATATTAATGCATAAATCATGTTACTGAGAATTGTTCACAAAGTACTGGAGTAATATAATTTACACTGGGGTCAATATAGAATACATAGGGAGTGATTTTTTTTAATCCCATGGGTTACAGAAATCCATACCACTGCACAAGAAAAATCAGAAGGCATAAGCCTTGGATCATGACAGGAGATATGATAAGGATGTATTGTAATATAAAGAATCGACAACATAGAGATTAACCAAGTTTTGTGGTCTTCCCATCTAACGCATGTGCACACGTACACACACAATTTAATTTTAAGAAAACTTATGGTTAATAAATTGTGCTACAAAGTCTATTGAGGAGCCTTAAAATGACTGATAAGGGTTGCAGTTTTTAATGCTCACCTCCCTTGGTGTCAACAAAGACATAAAGCGTTAAGTTTTAAGGAATGAACTGATCAAATTTCTGCAATAAATATCTTTCAGAAATGACCAAGTCTTATGTAAGTGAAAAATAATAGGTCAGACTTCTGTACCAACTACATATAGACTGTGTCTTAGAGAAGTTTTATTATGGAATGTGAAATCAAGTTTATAGTTTTTAAAACTGTTTGACTTTACTAATAAGCTAAATTTAACATGCACTACTCACAAATACTTTTAAAATATATTCATACATTAAAGTTTTTGCTTAAGAGTAACAAATATAATTTTATATAGACATTTTACTTCCAAAATTGAAAAAATATTCTTAGTTAATCATGGGATTTTTCCATCTCTAAAAGTTTCATGACAAAAGGAATCAGGGTGCTAATGGCTAGTAGTTAGATTCAGAGTAGATTTGCCTATTTTTAATTTTCTTACATATGTCAAACAGTTATAAAGGAATGCTCACCAGCTAGAGAGAAAATTTCACCACTTTTCAATCATTCAATTATTCAATAATCCAGTTTTTACTGTGTACTACACTTGAAAAGTACTGTGTTTAGAAATATTCGATAATATGATAACAAACACCACCACACCAGAATTTGAAATTGGACAATGTATAGATGCATTACATTTGAAATTGCTCACTAACACTGTTCAATTACTAATAATAAAGTTCAATTAAAAAAATTGAGTTGGGTAGCTGAACTATTACTATTTTACTCTTGTAAACCTGAACTTACAAGAATTTATTCCCTACACCTATGGTCCTACATTTTCTTATTTAGAAGTAAGATCTTAAAGGAAAGTTCAGACATGAAATCTGGTACAAACCAATCAAATTAACAACTCATTGTGCCATCTTGAAAGTAACTGATGGAGAACTCACACAGAAACTGTGGGTATTTCAAATCATTTTCTGTGGCTAAATGCTTAGAGTCATGTTCCAAAAAGAATATGGCTTTATACTTATATACTATATACTCATACTATATACTTATATACATATATACCTAGCCAGCCGCCACTCTCTTCTGTTAACTCCTAAAGGTTCACAAAGGAATTCAATTTGAACAGTGGATCAGGATGCAGCAGTAAATCCTCCAGGATCTCTGACCGACACTTGAAGGAAAGATAGAATTTGTTATATAGTCCATTGCTCTCTCCACTACTAACAAGGAACAAGTGGAATTTGAAACTTCTAATATAATTTCTTTTATTTTAGCACTTGGGTAAAAATTTTGTAAACTAATTGTGGAACAAACAGTATTCTGATGAGCAAAATCAAAACTCTAAATAAATGGACTGATGCTCTGTGTTTATGTATAGGAAAACTCAGTGTTTCCAAGATGTCATCACTTTACAACTTCATCTATATAGTCAATGCAATTCCAATAAAAAAGCTATAAAGGTATTTTGCAAATCTTAGGAAACTTATTCTAAGGTTTATATGAAGAGGAAGCAGACCCAAAATAGCCTAAGTGAAAGACAAACTTGCAAGACAACCTACACAACTTCAAGAATTACTAAAATTACAAAAATAAGAGAGGTTATTAGCAAGAGAATACTTAAATACATCAATAGAATAGAACAAAGAGCCCAGAAATAGACCAATACAGATATAATCCGCTGACTCTGGCAAAGGTACAAAGAAAACACAGTGGGGCAAAGATGGTCTTATCAACAAATGGTGTTAAAGCAATTAGTCATTCACATGCAAAACAAGAAATCTAGGCATAAAGCTTATATCCTTCACAAAAATTAACTCAAAATGGACCACAGACCTAAATATGCAACACAAAACTGAAACTCCTAAAAGATAAAATCAGAAAAAACCTTAATGTCCTTGAGTATGGCAATGACTTTTTAACACAAGAAAAATACAGTCTGTGAAAGAAAGAATTGATAAACAAGAATTCATTAAATTTAAAAACTTCTGCTGTGCAAAAAAACACTGTGGAGGAAATAACAGACTGAGAAAAATATTTATAAAGAACACATCTGATAAGTTACTGTCATTTAAAATATACAAAGAACTATTAAAACTCGATAAGAAGACAACCTGATTAATTTGAACTGGTATAAAGACATTTTCATATACCTTACCAAAGGAGACATACAGAAGTCAAATAAGTATATTAGAAGGTGCTGCATGTCACAGCCATCACGGAAACACAAATGAAAATAACAGTGAACTATACTGGTCAGAAAGGCCAAAATCCAGTGTACTAACACCACCAAAGTTGGTGAGGATATAAGGCAATGGTGGCAATCCTACATTGCATGCCACATAGCTGTTTGTTATCACTGAAAGCTCTGAAAGGTTTGCTTTCATGGATATAGAGCAACAAGAACTCTGATTTGAGAGCCAGTGAGAATGTAGAATGGTGTCACCACTTTGGAACATTGTTCAACAGTTCTTTATAAATTAAGGTATTTTTATCACATGATTTAGTAATCATGTTCCTGGGTATGTAGCCAACAGAATTAAAATTCTATGTCTACTCAAAACCTTGCACATGAGTGCTTTTAGCAGCTAAACTGCCAAATCTTGGGAGCAGTTGGGATATCCTTTAGAAGATAAAGTGGACTACTCATAAAATACAATACTATTCAGCATAAATGAAATTAAAAAATCAAAAAAAGGCATGGAGGAAGCTTAAATGCGCCTTACATTTTTAAAAAAATTAATCTGAAAACACGATATACCATTGATGTTAACCATGTGGGATTGTGGCAAAGGCAAAAACTTCAGAAACAGTAAAAAGATCAGTGCTTGACAAGAAGTGGGAGGAATAAATAGGATAAGTACTTTTAGGGCAGTGAAAATATCAATGTGATTCATTTTATCTTTATTAAGTTTATTGATACATTTTAGGTATACAAAACAGTTATATTCATCATTAGGATCTTGTACCTTTTCATGATTTATTTTGCTTCTTATTTTTCCCCATTCCCCAGCCCTCCTTTCAGCCCCTCCCCCTCTTTGTTTCCATGTTTTTCCTCTTCACATATTTTTTCCTTTTTTACCTTTCCCCTACCCCTCCCACTTGCTCTACTCTTTTAGACCTTTTCTTCCTATTATACAATATCAATTTTACATTTTGATCCTTATTCACACTTTAAGTTTTTCACACCAGAGAAACTATTTGGTATTTATGTGTTACTTATTAACTCCACTTAAGAGTATGGCCTTGATGTGCATCCACTTATCTATAAATATCTCTGGTTTCTCATTCTTTATGGCTGAGTAGTGCTTGATTTTATTTTTCAAAGAAACATATTTTTTTGTTAATGGAAATTGGGTTGTTTCCAAGCTTTAGCTATTACAAACTGTGCTGCTATAAACATGAGTGAGCATATATTGCTGTGGTATGATTCTCTTAATTCTTTTGGGAAGATATCCAGCAGGGGAATAGCCTGGTCAAATGGGACTTTTAATCCTAGTTGTTTGAGGTATCTCCATATTGATTTCCATAGTGGTTGCACCAGTCTGCACTCCCAGCAACAATGAAGGGTTCCTTTCTCCCCATAATCCCGCCAGCATTTGTTATTGGTTGATTTCTTGATAGCAGCTGTACTTTCTGGTGTGAGATGGAATCTCACTCAGAGTTGTTCTTCTGCATTTCTCAAATTACCAGTGAACATTTTTTCACATGTTTATTTGCTGCTTTTACTTGTCTGAGAAATGTCTGTTAATTTCAGATGCCCATTTTTGGATTGGGTCTTTATATTTGGGGTCTGTTTTTTGTTTTTGTTTTTCTTTTTTTAGTTCTTTATATATTCTAGATAGTAGACCTTTGTCTGAGGAACAGCTGGTAAAAAATTTTTTTCCCACATTGTGGGTTGTCTCTTAACTCTGCTTGTAATTTCTCTGGCAGTGCAGAAACTCTTTAAAAAGATGATATCCCAATTTGACTCTTTGTTCTAGTTCCTGTGCTACTGTGGATTTGTTCATAAAGTCTTTTCCCATCCCAGTGTCTTCAAGAGTTCTACCTAACTTATTTTCCAGCAATTTCAGTGTTCCTGTTTTAATATTTATATCTTTAATCCACTTGGGTTTTAGTTTAGTGCATGGTGAAGACAGAGGTCTAATTTTAATCTTTGACAAGCTGAAATCCAGTTTTCCAAAACCACTTATTAAAGAGAGTATCTTTCCTCCAGTGGAGGATGCCTGGCTCCTTTGTCAAAGATGAGGTCACTGAGTGTGTGTGGAGTTGTTTCTGCAACTTCTAATCTGTTCCACTGATCCTCAGGTCTGCTTCTTTGCCACTATCATGCTGTTTTTATCACAGTGGCTTTGTAGCATAGTTTCAAGATGGGGATTGTGATACCTACTGCCAGGTCTCTGTTGCCTAGAATGGCTGTTGCTATTCTAGGTCTCTTCTGATTCCAAATGCAGTTTGGGAAATATACTGTTGGGATTTCTATAGGAATGGCATTGAATCTGTATAGCAGTTTTGGAACTATGGACATTTTTACTATATTGATTCTTTCTACCCAGGAACAAGGGATGTCTTTCTATTATTTTGTATCTGTTTCAATCTCTTTTCTCAGAGTGTTGTAGTTATCCATGTAGAGGTCTTTTCCTTCCTTTGTTAGACTGATTCCTAGATATTTCATTTTGGGGGGATGTTATTGTGAAAGGGTTTGTTTCCTTAATTTCTCTCTCAGTGTTATTTTTGTACAAGAAGGGTATTGATTTTTCAGTATATACTTTGTATCCAGCTTTTTTACTGAATCTGTCAATTAAGTCTAGAAGTCTTTTGGCAGTTTTTGGGGTCTTCTGTGTATTGTTTCATCAACAAAAAATGACAGTTTCACTTCTTCCTTTCCTATCTTTATTCCTTTTATTTCTTTCTCTTGTCCAACTGCTGTAGCTAATGTTTCCAAAACTACATTGAATAGGAGTGGTAACCGTGGACATCCTTGTCTTGCTCCTGATTTTAGCATGAAGGTTTTCAGTTTTTGAGCATTTAGTATGATGTTGGCTGTTGGTTTTTCATAGATAGCCTTTATCAAGTTGAGATAAAGACAATCTATTCCAATTTTCTGCAGGGTTTTTATCATGAATGGGTGTTAAATTTTGTGCAATGATTTTTCTGCATCTATTAAAATGATCATATGGATTTCGTCCTTTACTCTGTTAATATAGTGTATTACATTTATTGATTTATGTACCAATATGTAAATTATTATTATACATATCATTGATTACATTGAACCATCCTTTCATCCCTGAGATAAATCTGACTTGGTCAGAGTGTATGATCTTCTTGATGATCTTCTTTATTCTGTTTGCCAGTATCTTATTGAGTATTTTTGCATATATGACCATTAGGGAGATTGGCCTATAGTTGTTTTTTGGCTAGGTCTTTCCCTGGTTTTGGAATCAAAGTAATACTTCCTTCCAGGAAAGAGTTTGAAAGTTGTGCTTCCCTATCAATTTCACTGAAAAGTTTAAGTAGTAGCAATACTTCTCTAAATGCCTTGTAGAATTCAGCAGTAAAGCCACCAGGACCTGGGCTTTTCTTTGTTGGAAAATTTTTAATTATATTTTCAATTTCACTGAATGTAATTGGGGTGCTTAGAATTTTTATATCTCCGTTCAACTTTGGTAATTCATATGTATCTAGAAATCTATTTCTTCTGTGTTCTCCATTTTATTAGAGTACAGTTTCTCAAAGTAGGTATTGATGATCCTGTGGATTTCTGATCTGTTGTGACTTCATCTTTTTATTCCTAATTGCATGGATTTGAGCCTTTTCTCTCCTTTATTTGACAAGGTTGGCTAAGGGTTTATCAATTTTATTTATTCTTTTGAAAAACCAACTCTTTGATTCACTGATTTTTTTTTGGGGGGGATGGTTCTTTTAGTCTCTATTTCATTGATTTCTGCTCTGATCTTTATAATTTCCTCCCTTGTATGAGGTTGGGGTTTCTCTTGCTCTTCTTAAGATTCACCATTAAGTTGTTTATTTGAGCTCGCTCCGTTTTCCTAGTGTGGACATTTACTGCTATGAATTTCCCACATAAAACTGCTTTCATTGTATCCCATAAATCATTGTATGTTGTACTGGCATTGTCATTAAATTGTAAAAAAAATGTCTAATTTCTTCTTTAATTTCTGCTGTTACCCATTGGTTGTTCAGGAAAGTGTTATTCAATTTCCATGTGTTTGTGAAGTTCTTGCAGTTTCTTATGCTATTGATCTCCAATGTAATTGCACTATGGTCTGATTATATACATGGGATAACTTCAATTCCTTTGCATTTACTTAAACATGTTCTATGAGCTAGCATGTGGTCTATTTCTGAAAATGATCTGTGTGCAGCCAAAAAGACTGTATATCCTAATTTTGTGCAGTGGAACATTCTGTAGACATCTATTAAGTCCACTTATTCAAAGCTTGGTTCAGTTCTAGTATTTCATTGTTGATTTTTAGTCTCCATGATCTATTTGTGACAATGGGGTATTGAGGTCCCCCACTACAATTGTATTAGTGTGTATCTGATGTTTCATGTCCCTTAATATTTATTTTGTATAGTCAGAGGCATTAGTGTTTGGTGCATATATATTTATAATTGTCATCTCTTCCTGTTGGATTATTCCCTTTACAAGGATGTAGTGACATTCTGAGTCTCTCAATTAGTTTTGGTTTGAAATTTACTTTGTCTGCAAATGATATAGCAATCCCTGCTTTTTTCTGGGTTCCTGTTGCATGGAGAACTATTTTCTATCCTTTTACTTTCAGTCTATGAGTTTCTCTTTCAAGTAGGTATGTTTCTTGTGTAGAGTGTATTGTTGGCTTTTGCTTCTTAATCCATTCTGCCAGTCAAATTTTGATTCATGAATTGAGGCTATTGACGCTGATGGTTATAACTAATATGTATTGACTTATCATTGTCATGTTATTTTCCTATTGTTCATTCTTTTTTATTTTTCTCCCTCTCCCTTTAAATTCTTGCCTATTGGATTTGCTTTTTTTTTTTTTCAGCTTTAGTTGAGTTTATTGGTACACTTTAAGGATACAGTACAGTTACATTCATTGTTGGGATCTTGTACCTCTACATGACAAGTCCTGCTTCTCATTTTTTCCCCTTGTCCCTGCCCTCCCTTCACCCCCTCCTTCCCTCTCCATCTACAAACACTTTATTTCCATCTTTTCATTATCTCACAGTTTTTTCTTTTCCCTTATTACCCTTCCCCTACCCATCCCACCTTCCCTACACCTTTAGCCCCTTTCTTCCCATTTCACAATGTCAGTAATCTTCTTAGGATCTTATGTATTATTACAGTTTATTCACACCAGAGAAATTATTCGGTATTTACACATGTGTGACTTACTTATTTCACTTAGGAGTGTATCTTCAATATGTATCCATTTTCCTATGAATGAATCTATTTTCTCATTCTTATGGCTGAGTAATATTCCATTTCATAGAAAAACCACATCTTCTTTATCCAGTTTCCCACTGATGGGCAAATGGGCTCTTTCCAAGCTTTAGCTATTACAAACTATGCTGCTATAAACATGGGTGCACATACATCACTGTGATATGCTTCTTTTAGTTCTTTTGGAAAGATACCCAGCAGAGGGATGGCTGGGTCAAATGGAAACTCCAGTCCAAGCTCTTCGAGGTGTCTCCATATTGATTTCCATAGTGGTTGCACCAGTCTGCACTCCCACCAACAATGGAGAAGGGTTCCTTTCTCCCCACAACCCCGCCAACATCTGTTATTGTTTGATTTCTTAACAGCAGCCATTCTTTGTGGGGTGAGGTGGAATTTCAGTGTTGTTTTTTTCATCTGCATCTCTCGAATGACCAGTGATGTGGAACATTTTTTCATATATTTACTTGCTGCTTTTACTTCTTTGTCTGAGAAATGTCTGTTTATTTCAGATGCCCATTTTTGAATTGGGTCTTCATATTTGGGGGGGCTGATTGTTTTGAGTTCTTTATATATTCTAGATAATAGTCCTTTCTCTGAGGAACAACTGGTAAAAATTTTTCCCCACATTGTAGGTTGTCTCTTAGTTCTGCTGATGGTTTCTTTTGCAGTGCAGAAGCTTTTTAGTAAGATGAGATCCCAGTTGTTTATTCTTTCTGCTAGTTCCGGTGCTACTGAGGATTTGTTCATAAAGTCTTTTCCTATGCCAATGTCTTCCAGAGTTCTGCCTAACTTATCTTCCAGCAAGTTTAGTGTTTCTGTTTTAATATTTAGATCTTTAATCCACTTGGACTTTAATGCATGGTAGAAGATAAGGGTCCAGTTTTAATCTTTGGCAGGTTGAATGTATTTGCTTTTTTAGGCCTCATGGAGTTGTGACCTTCGTTATCTTTTTCTAGATATTTTTAAAAATTGTTTGGAGCGCTGGTTTAGTATTCATGAAGTTTCTTTGTCATGAAAATATCTTATTTCTCAATCACTTTTTTTTTCTTTTTTTCTTTTTGGTACTGGGGATTGAACTCATGACCTTACTTATACCTGCAAGGCAAGTGCTGGAACCACTGAGCTAAATCCCTTTCCCTCTCCATCAATTTTGAAAGATAGTACTGCAGGATACATCAGCCTAGGTTGGAGGTTGTTTTCTTTTAAAGCTTGAAATACCTCATTCTAGGCTCTCCTTGACTTGAGGGTTTGTGTTGAAAAGTCTATTGTGATTCTTATGGGCTTTCCCTTGAATGTAATTTGCTTTTTTCTCTAATTGTTGGTAGTATTTTGCACTTCTGTTGTGTTTCCATGATCTTGATTATTATATGTCTAGGTGTAGATTTTATTTTATTATAACTAGTTGGTGTTCTATATGCTTCACTTACTTGTATGTCAAGTTCTTTTGCTCTGTTTGGGAAATTTTCTATCATTAATTCTGTGAAGATTTTTTATGTCATTTATGCTTTCTCTTGCCTTTTTTTTTTTTTTTGGAGTCCTATTAATCTTATATTACTCTTCTTTATGTCATCTAGGAGCTATTGGATTGATTTCTCATGGTCCCTTACTATTTTTAAGAGATCTCCCTTTTCATGGTCACTGACCTCCATCCTGTCTTCTATATCTGATATTATGTCTTCAGACTGGGTTACTCTGCTATGTATACTTTTGTTTTGGTTGTTGTTGTTTATTTTTGTGTTGTTGTTTGTTTTATTACTGGGGATCAAACTCAGGTCCTTGTGCCGAGGTAGGCGCTGAACCACTGAACTAAATCCCCAGCCTTTCTATGTATACTTTTAATAGATTTTTTAATCTCCTGGATATCAGTTTGAATCTGCTTCATGGATTCCATTTGTTTCTTACATTGGGTATTCATGGCTTCCTTTTCTTTCCTATGCTGAGCATTCATGGCTTCCATCATAATACTGACCTCATCTATTTTTTCATCTTTTCTTTTCTAGACTGTCTAATTGTGTCTCTTTCTGGGAAATTATTTCTGTTTTGAATATTTCTAGAGCCTCATTTACCTATTTTTTTTTCTTCCTGTGTTATCAGTTCAGATTGTATAGGTGGTTGATTATCAGACTTTTCTATCTCATTTTCCCCAGAATTTGCCTTTGGTAAGCTGGAAGACTGTGTCTTGTCTAAATGTTTTTTTTAATTTATTTATTTCTATTATTGTTGTTGGTATAGTCCTTGGTTTAATTCCTGGGTTGATACTTAGATATTACTTATTGTAAGTATCTTTGTTGCTTGTATTTAGAACCCTTAAGGAATGATTGTTTCTCAGAGGTGTCTTCCAGATGTACCTGGTCATTAAGATTTGAGTCTCTAATATTTCTGGGGCAATTTTACTTTCATTATACCAGGAGAGATAGCAGACTAGATTAATCACGACACTAGCCCAAGTATTCCAACCAGCAACAACAATAGTATCAACACAGCTTAGAAAATCACAATTTGTGGTAGTTACTAATCTATCACCTTTAACTGTGTAAAATAAAATGAAATCAAAGATTAGCCCCAAATATGTTTATAATGAATAAATTGATCAATATAATAAATTTACAGGCCAGGGATTTAGCTCAGTGGTTCTGCTGCCTGACTCGCAAGCACAAGGACCTGAGTTCGATCCTTGGTACCAAAAATAAAAAACAAAAACAAAAAATAATTAAAAAATATATACTAACTTTACCCTTCAGGATGGGGACTTAGAAGAAGTAAGGCCCTCTTATTATTATTCACTTCTGCTCTAGCTCAGGGCAATGGCCTTTAAGACCCCCTGTGCCTCTGCAGTGTAGATGAGGAACAGGGGTACCCAGGAAACTGGGAGGGGGAAGGTGTTACTGGAAGCACCTGCCCAGCTGCAGTCCTCACCTACCTGCTGGTGGCAGCAGGCCTAGATGGGGGAGGGGCCCATGCTAATGGCTTCGTACAGCTCTGCCCTCACCTGGTCTGCTCACAATATGATTCTATAACAATGAATACATGGCATTATACATTTTTCCAAACTCGTAGGTTATACAATGCCAAAAAACTGGGACCTTGAGTGAATACAATGTAGGAACATAGGTTAACATAGGTTCATATGATATAACAAATGTACCACTCTGGATAGGGATGTTGAGATTAATGCAAAGGTTATATATGTATATAAGCAGGAAGTATATGAAAAAAATCCCTTTCCCTGCCTCTTGATTTTGCTATAAACTTAAAACTTCTATTTTTTTAAATATTTTAATTTTTTTGTATTTAACCAAAGAATCTAAAGATACTCATTGAAGAAAGTGGAAATATTACCAAGATAACTAGACACCAGGTATTATCCTTCTTTCAGTTGCACAAATAGCTGGAAAAATACCAGAAAAATCCCTTCAGACGCTAAGAACAGGTAAAACAAAATACAGCTAGATCGAAACAAAGCAAAACAAAGTGAAGCCTTGTGTAGTCAGAGCCAGAGCAAGACACCCAACCTGCAAAAGGAGGTCATAAAGGAAAGATGTCAAAGATTAACTTCCATATTTCATTAATTTGCCTAAAACCAATTGTGTGTGCCCAACAAATGTGTTTTACTATTTGCAAACTCAGCGTTCTCTCCAATACTCATGATCTAGAGACTGATCTCCATCTCTACAGCTCCGATTTATCTCCATTTGCTTTGCTACATAGGCCCATTAACTCCTTATGATCAGCAACACCAGGATTCAGAACTTGGCATTCAACACTTGACTCCTGAGCCTGCTCCACATATCAGACACTGAGTACATCTTTCCTGCGTTCCTGTGCTTTGATTCTTCAACTCCTGCCCAACTGGACTTCCTCATGCCCCAAATGCACCATGTCATTCTACTTCTAAGGACTTCATTCACAGTATCTCCCTTTATCAAAATCCAACCTTTTATTTAAAGTCCAAGTTATCTACTATATAAATAGAAAAACCTTCCCTCTGACCATAAAGCCTTTATCTGTCCCACAAAGCTTTTCTCAACTACCATGCTACAGACTATGATGCTATTCCTCTACTCTGAGCGCTATAAGTGAAGTTCATGGAAATTATACGATTAATACTTCAATTACTTCATGACTGCTTATTTCATCCTGTATTATAATTTCTGAGACATGAGGAAGAACTTAAATATTTTTCGGTATACCACCACACTGTACACTGGTCTACATCCAAGGAAATCATTTGTTAAGCACTTATTAGTTGTTAGAGTGACTTATCCTACATTCTAGTTTCCCCTTAAAGAAGCCTTGATGAGCAGAGTAATGAAGTATAGAATTAGATTTTTATTTCCCTTTCATATTACTATAAACAGTGAATCATAAATTAAAATAACAGAATGCTGCCCTAACAGCTTTCAGGTGCCAACTAAAAAAATGTTTATGGTGTACATACATACCTCTGTGTTCCAAAGGGTTAATGTTCAATGAGGGGTGTTTATAGCTCATTAATTGTCATATCACATACTTTTATCTAAATTGTTAGTGGCCTGCTTAGTCAATTGAGACATATTGCTTTTATATTAAAGCTGCCATCCACTCCTTTATTTTTGGTGTGTGTTCTATTCAGAAATGCAAGGGTTTTTTGTTTTATTTTTTTGCACAGGACACTGAAAATTGCTTTGAAGATCTTTATAACTCTGTGCCACCTGCTCAAGAACAGGAACAACAACCCCAGTTGAATAGGTAACAAACACAAAAAATTTTGCAATAAATACACTAGTCAGAAGGACCTAAAATTGAGAATCAATGCTTGTGGTTTTAATGATGATAGATAAAACTAATTTGTGATTCAGCATTACTTTCATATCCCCAAATACTATTACATTTTTAAGGGAATAAAAGGGGTCTACTGGGGAAAATAAGAAAAAAGTAAATTAATTAGAATAGTCAGATTTTGGTGATCAAGTCCAAATCATGTTTAAGAAGCTAAGTTTTTAGTCTCAAAAACCATGACATTTTTATTAACATGTAATCATAAGGTAATTACTATTACAGTAAGAGTAATGGTTCAGAAAGAAAAGTTTTCTAATTATATAGTAAAAGTAAAGAGTGGATTCATCTAATTTAACTTACAGCTTATTCATTTTCTCCTTACCTTTAGAAAAATGACCAAAATCCTCTCTATTGACACCTACAGTTTGGACTTGCAAAGAAAACTTAGGCCATATGAAGATGGCTCAGACAGTCTGACTAATTATTAGATTATTTATCATTATATTATCTGGTAAGGCTCCAATCACGTCTTTAAGCATCATGCAACTCATCTACTTTGGTCACCAAAAAAATCAGAAAATAAACGTGTAGAATCATTGATCTCATATTACTTGTATAAAAGTTATTTCTTTACAAATCCAAATTCCTTGACAAATATATACAAGAGAAAAAACTTAAAAGGAAAATGTATTACTCATTAGACATTTTGCCTAACTTTTTACAATCTATCCCAATTTCTTTTAAACCTTGTGATGTAATCCAGACTGATTTAGCAAGTGTCACCACTAATAAGTACTGAGTTCTGAGGATGGCTTTGAGAACTGAAGAGACTTGAATAGGATATGAAGAGAAACAAGAAGCCAGACAAGAAACCAGAGGCCGTAAGACACCAAGTTTTCAAAATTGAAACCATAACTTATCTAAAGCATTTTGGTCCCCCTGAAGAGAAGGAAATAATGGCCTAGGAAGATGGAAAGAAGACTACAAGGACAGGGAGTATGATTAAAGGCCAAATAAAGATTTGAATAGAGGCAGAGTCGAAATAAGAATAAATTTTAGCATCATTTCTAAGGCAAATGGTTCATTCTTTCTGTATAAATTCTTATTCGTAAGCAAAGATAAGAAACAGTGCCAAGATTTCTGATCTTGGATGCAGTGCTATCAAGAAGCTCCTCAGAGAAAGCTAATCCGCCCACTCCTTTCCTGGTGGATATAAACCACAGCAGTTAAAACAAGCACTGTGCACACATTTGACCCCCCTGGGGTCAAGGAAGGTTGCTTCTCTCTCTGGCATCTTCCTGATTTGAGGTTCCTTCTAAAATCTACCAGTGCTTTTGAAACACGTTTATCACATTTCTTTGCTTATTTTTATATTTTTCCAGGAGCATTGATAATAAAAGTCACAGAGGGGGAAAAAATATGGTTTGTAAAGAAATATTTTAAAAGTGTGCGGATGTCTCAGTGTATGCCGTTAGTGGATCCGGGTTAAAAATATAAACAAAACATTGCCATTTCACAAAGAACACATCAGAAACTCAGTCCTCCTATAACCTATGCCATTCTAAATAAGTCAATAAATAAAAAGGCAATGGCATTTTTAACCACATATGCTAACTAGGTCATCTAATAATGATGACATGATTCCAGTCATGCAAGGGTATCATCTACTCATTATGATTCAAGTTATGGTCGATGACATTGATATAACTTAGAAGAGTATAAGATAGAGGGAATATTTCATAGTAAATAGACCAAGAATGATTCCCCTTGGAATAGTAAGGGTACAAATTGCTTTAGTTTTCATTTCTATGGTGCTAAATTTGTATTTCATGTGAGGGCCTATAATTGATGACTGCTTACTTGTCTGGATGAAAAGGGATAAAAAATAGATTATGATTGTCAAGGTTGTTTGTGTTAGAAGCTAAAATGGTAAGCAGCACCCTGAAGTCTTTGTAAAAAGCACACAAATTTTTTTTTATTTTTAAGGAAAACAAGAAAGTGTTGGGCAAAAGTGTTACAAACTAAAATACCCTGTATCATCTCACTGACATGGTTCAGCTTTTCCTTGAACAGTGATTGTATTAACTAACAGCGAAACAAACACTTGTGCACCCATCCGGGTTCAGTCCTAGATTTTCTCAAGAGCTTTACAGAATAGGAGTTTTTTGTTTTGGGTTTTTTTTTTCTTTTAGAATATCAAATACCTGCAGTTGTTCTATATTTTGATATTCTCTTTTAGGAAAAATTTCTAAGTCGACTAACCAAAGCATCTTGATGTTGCTAAACTTAGTAAATAATTTAAAATTCATAATAATTACTTCCATATGTCAAATTCTCTTCTCTCCCAAATTCCCACTTGCCTCTCATTATCTTAGGTAGTCCTAGTTCTAAATTTCTCTTGATGTGTTATAGATAAATATTATGTCCTACTTCTGAGACTAATTCATTACCATTCTGTGTATTGAAGTATTAATTTGTATAAGAAAGAGGGAAATCATTTTAAAAAATAAAAATCTATTGTTCTAGTGAGTACTCATTCTGGTCCTGAACCACACAAAGAGCATGTGTACATGAACTAAATAAGAAATTAACCAATCTTTGCTTATCCTGAAACTCTTTGTTTTTCATTTTAAAAGGTTAATTTAGAAAATAATCATAAACTCTATAGTGACTTTTTTCCTACCTGATATTACCCACTATAGTAGTGCTTCTCACACTATGTATGGTTAGAAAGACAAGAAATAAAAGGGGAGAGGAAAGAAAAAAAGGAAGAAAAGAATGAAAAGAGCCAGCTTCCAAACCCTGATGGACTAACATTTCTTATGATACAATAAAATGAATATTATAGTCACACAGAACTGTTGTGAAAGTTTCTGAATGCTTAATCCTAATGTCATTTCTACCTCACTTCCTAACAGACCAATGAGCAACAGCAGCTACAGTGTAACACCTGGTACCTCCAAGGCAATGTTGAAGTGTCTTTCAAATGGAAAGTGAAGGATTTCATTTTTAGAAAACTGACATAAATTTTACAAAAATTCTTATATCTATTTTTGTAAGAACAAATATTTTCTGTTTTTCTTTCTGCCATGCAAGAATAGAGATTAATCAGAAAGACTTCATTCTGTATGCGATGGTAAGAACAAAAATTAAGCGGGGAGGAAAGTTAGACTTGGTGAAAGGTGAGGAGAAGACAAACCAGGTTGGCTGGCAACAATCTGCTGGACCCACATAGCCTTCCATACGGTGGGCAACTACCTGCAGAGGCAAAACAAGGGGGGCAAGGGGAATTCTGCCTTGGATTACGTGGCAGATGTTACTGACAGCAGTCTTACGTATTTTCAGGGAAGCTAATTTTGGTAGTCAATAATATTCCTAACAGAAGGTTTTATAAAGTCACATTTAATATTAACAAATTTTAATCTCATTCATCTAGAAATGACATAATGACCTGCCATATTAAAATCATTTTGTGATTAGAGGAGGAGACAAGACTCAAAACAAGAAAAACTTGAAGCCTTCTTTCAAGCAGTTTGTTTTCCCATAAACAACCTCACAGTGGTATCTTTTGTGCACTACATAACTTCAGCACTTTCATTGTTCACTTTATGCACTGTTCATTACAAAAGTGAGGCACATGAAGACTGACGGATGGTGGTGCAAAGCTCTGCTGAAATGCCACTCTGCCAGGAAGTAGCCTGTGCCCAGGGTATGAGCGGGGCTGGAGTGGCACATTCCAAATATTCATCCACTATCCAGAAATATGGAGCTTTTTTCTTTCTTTCTTTCTTTTTTTTTTTTTTTTTTTTTTTTTTTTTT
>NW_022900926.1:81611807-81623525 GCF_012274545.1 Fukomys damarensis | reverse complement strand
TTTTTTTTTTTTTTTTTTTTTTTTTTTTTTTTTTTTTTTTTTTTTGATGCTGGGGATCGAACTCGGGACTTGTAAGGCAGGTGGCAGAACACTGAGCTAAATCCCTGGCCCTGGAGCAATTATTTTTAATTCTACATCTTCCAAGGTCATTTTTGCAGTAAGAGATAATAGTTTTTATAATAAATTATCACAGGTATGAAAAGGAAAAACTATGGAATTCTGTCAAGAGCTCACATATAATTTTACTCTACAAAATCCTTCCAGTTTAAGGGAAAGCATCTGTTTTATTGAGATGATACCACAGTGGATTTTCTACTGTGACCCACAGACTTGGGTATGCACAGGATGGCGAGAGCCTAATGCGTCTCTCTGTACCCTATTAATTGCTGGCCAGTGAGCTGAGCAGCGCCAGCCCTGCACTCAGGCTCACTGGGTAGGACTACCCCTCAGCCAGCTATTTCTTCTTTCAAGTCTCTAAGGAAGAGATTCACAACTTCCCTGGGTATTTGTGACACCATCTGGCAACTCTAAATGAAAGTAGATCTAGGCAGTAGATGAGAATGTTTCCCTTTGCCTCCACCACTCCTCTTTCTCACAAGTTTCTGTCCTTCATACTTTCACTTTCAAAACTGAATTCCCTAAAAGCTAGATCTTGAAAATTGTTTAAGATTACATACCAGAAATATTTCCATTTGCATAAAGCAAGCTGGAATGTCTGAAAGCCTCCATAGGACCCAGAAATAAATATCTAATAGTGGAAGGTGTGACACTGGAAAGGTTATTTTGAAGAAGAGCATGGCATTTCCTCCATGCCCCTCAAGTCACATGTCCATGGCCGTGTGCTACACCTATGCCATCTGTAAAAGGTTTTTCTAGGACAGTTGTAATCCAAAATATTCCATCCATCTGTCAGACCACGTGTCAACCATGTGTCTCCATTTGTAGTTCAGAAAATATGGCCCCTGCACTTTCATCATTCCTGTGTGCAGCCACTTCTAACCCAAATGTTGATTTGGGATGATGGGGGGGTGAGTGTTGCCTTAACCTTAGTGAACATGAAGGAGGCCACCTCAAAAGCATCACATCTCTCTCATCTTATAAGACAGCTTAACATGCTAATGTTAACTTTCTCCTCTCACCCTTCTTCTCTAGCTAAATGACCTCAGTTCTCCTGGACTTCCATAATTCAGCCAGCACCATCTGTGGCAATGAGAAACACGTAGCAAGTATCTCTTATATAAATCAAGTTCAAGATTTTTCTCCCTTATCCTTCCCTCTTTCTCACATCCCTGAGACTAGGTGCTCTAATGAGCTTCAGAACCTAACGGAATCTTCTAGGGCAAATACAGTAATGAGGAATCTTTCCATGGGAGAAGAAACGGGTGAGCCCTCCCTCTGTGTGGCACCAGGTTTGAACCTGCCAACAAAGATGAGGCTTCGGATTTCTCAAGGGTGTTGCATGCTGGATGATAGTTACTGTGATTGCTACCACATGACATCCAGAGTCATGGAAGCTGATCGCCACTTAAGTAATATTAGATTAGCATAAATAATGTACTTGTAACTTTAATTAATTATCTACAAATATTTACTATATGCCCATACAAGTGAACTGCAGTTTCCTGGAAACAGATGTTTTGGGAGGTGTGAAGAAATCATGAGCCCTGACACTTCCAAGTCTCAGGTGCCAGTGCCAAGAATGTTCTGTGAGCAGATCCAAATGCAGTGTGGGTGTGAGAGTAGGTGTTTCAACATTAACTATCTTGATGATTTCTGGCACTTTTGAAAGATTTTTAGCTAAGTGAACATGTTTAGTGCTTCAAAAGAAATCCATCACAAATTTGTTCATTTATTTGTTGAAACATATCTTTGCTTATTGCTTACTAATAACCAAATATCATTTTCTCCTCTGAGGGGGTGAATAGGTAGATGAGACCAACTGTTCTCATAAAATTCATAGTCTATTACAACAAAGCACATTTTAAACATATAGCAAAAGTATTGAATTATAGCAGGTAGAAAAAAGAAGAAAGGAAATTTTAACAAAGTGTCTGGAAACTCCATCTTGGGAGGCTGCTGAGATTCCCTTTTTTTTTCTTTTTCCTTCCATTCTATGAAGCTATGGAACAAGATAAGATCCAGGGTGAAGCAACAACAACTAAGGACCCACAGTAGGCCCTGGAGCCAGATCAGGGCATTGGGGTAAAGAGCCTTCCCTGTCTGCCTGAGTTGTTTCTACTGCCCCAGAGCAGCCACACTCAAGAGGAAACAACAAAGCTTTGGCACCCTCACAGTTCACAGGCATCCCAGCCAATTACCCAGGGTAGGAGCAGAGAGCAACGGCCCCTTATCATTTGTTAGTCCCTGACCTCTCAGAGAAAGTGATGAAAGTGATGGGCCATCTCCCTAAGGGGGGGATTCCATATGCTTGCGAGGAAGTAATGATTAGGAACTCCTGCTGTCATAGGCTCTGTAGTGTGTTTATTATCTGACAGGCCTGTCCTCTGGGAGTCCTCATGAGCCCACCACTAACTCTGGAGGGCTCTAGTCCCTTACTAAGGGAGCTTAGTTCAGGCTCTTTAAAGTAAGCATCATTGGAAAATTAAAACCAAACTTCACGAAACACAAAATCACAAAGGAACAATAGGCTTTTATAACTAATGATGCATAAGCCTCATTTTCAGGAAACATTTTGTAAAGGCCTACCAAAATTAGATGTATGCTGGGGCCCAGGATTTAGCCCAGTAGCACTGCATCTGCCTAGCAAGCACAAGGTCCTGAGTTCAATCTCCAGTCCAAAAAAAAAAGAATTAGCTCTATTCTCTCAGGCAGGGTAATAAGGCCACATTTACTGGTATTTAGGAGCTTAGGAAAGAGGTTAGGGTACTAGACATACATGTAAAACATTAATATAGTAGCTCTAAAGTAAAACAATACAACTATAAAAGTGAAAGAAAGAATGATTATTTTTCAGTCTCAGGAACATATGACACAAGACAGAAATCATTATTACTAACACTTAGGATGACAATTTATATATTAATGATGGCAGTAATAATTGTAGACTACACTCTCACTCTGGGTATGCACAGCCATACAAGTCATAGTAAAAGTAAGAAGCACAGTCTAAGTAAATGGAAGCCTACATCATCTTAATACTGAGCCAACTCATTCCCACTGACATAATTTCTCTGCCTTATCTAGCCCCAAATTTCTGTTGTATCAACATCAACTGAGCAAAAGATCAATGGGAGGAAGAAAGAGTATACAGGGCTTCAGAAATTTCCAACTTACTTGCTTCATTTACAAGCATATATATTCAAAACCAAACCCATTTCCTCTATTAGAACCACACCTCGAGCTTGAAGCAACCTTGACCACTCAGGACAGTCAGAGTGTCCCAAGTGGTTTGTCCAAACCCCTCTGTGAATTACCTTGTCAGCATTATAGGAGGCATGTTCTGATGTTCCAGATTTTCTTTTATGAATCTGAGGCAAATCTTCCCGAGAGTCATTCCTAGCTAGTTTTCTTTCAAGTGTATACACACCCTATTTTGCTTCTGTGATTAAAATGTTCAAAGTACCAGAAGTTTATTTTCTTTTATTATTAAATAATTTAATTTATTGGTACATTTTAGGGATACAGTACAGTTACATTCACTGTTGGGATCTTGTACCTCCACATGACAGGTCTTGCTTCTCATTTTTTCCCCTTGTCCCTGCCCTCCCTTCACCCCTCCTCCCCTCCCCATCTACAAACACTTTATTTCCATCTTTTCATTCTCTCACAGTTTTTTCTTTTCCCTTATTACCCTTCCCCCACCCATCCCACCTTCCCTGCACCTTTAGCCCCTTGCTTCCCATTGCACAATGTCAGTTCAGAAGCTTATTTTCTGTCACAGCTTATACATGGTATTAAACTGACCTGTCTCACTTCTCTGCTCCTTCTACTTTTTAGTCCTGGCATTATAAACTGATTTTATTTCCCCAGATGATTAATTCTGCTTATTTCTAAAATGTTCTTTCAACTTGAACTTATAAACATGTTTTCTTTACAATTTTCTTTGTCATATTTAATCTCCAACAATAGCAACAGGAATTATTATTATTGATTTGTATATTCTCAAGTCTTTTTTATCTTATTGAGTTTACTGGTACTTTTTAAGTATATAGTACAGTTACATTTATCTCTGGGATCTTGTACCCTTACATGTCAGATCTTGGTTCTCATTTTTTCCCCATAACCCTGCCCTCCCTTCACCCCCTCCACCTTCCCCTATTTACAAAGACTTTGTTTCCATTTTTTCCTTTTCTCATATTTTTTCTTGTCCCTTATTCCCTATTTTTATTAACTATCCACATTAAGGCAGGTGTTACTTCTATCTTCATAGCACAGGTCAGAGGACTGATACAAAATACATTAAATGGCCTGCCCAGCACCACACCTATAATAAGTGCCAAAGACAGAATTCAAATGTGCACAGTTTCATTGGAAAACTTGAGTTCCTAAACACTGAATTGTATAGAAAGAAAGCATTGATAACTAAAATTATATAAATATGTAGGATTTCCAAATGGAAGAAATAATAATTGCATGAGTAAAGTTAGAATACCGGGAACAAGCTGAGGATAAAATATGTCACTCAAAAAAAATGTGTTGCATATAATGTGTGAAACTAGGGAGGTGGGCGGGGTGGAGAGATGAGGGGATGAGGGATGATCAAAGTATGTTATGTGCATGTATGAATCTGCCAAGGGGAAGCCTGTTAATCTGTATAACCAATCGACACTAATAAATTTGAGGGAAGAAAAGAAAATGCCACCAGGAATAGGGCAGCATTTTATGAATTAATGAAAAAGAAAATGCTAATATCCCAACAGGAGGTGGGCAAAACAAAAAAGGTCATTGACTACCCCAAAATAATTAAGACAAAATGTACAGATGCACACATGAGAAGTTCCTCCTACTTCTATCTTCTTCCTTCTACATTCTCTACAGTCTTCCTACTTCTTCCCCCTGCTTTCTTCTTCTCCTCCTCCCTTCTCCTCCTTCTCCTTCTTCTCCTTCCTCCTCTTATCTTCAAGTGTACACCAGTTATTAAATACGGCACTGACTTTTATCTCTAACTTCATGTTTCTCTAACCCTCAGAACACAGCTACCCAAATGCCTACTCACCACTTCTATCTATACATCCCCAATGCACTTCAAATGATATGTCTGACATCTGGGTCCCCGCCGAGTGCTGTAATTCTCTATGAAGCCACTATCGTTCACTTTCTGTGCCCTTACTCTTGAGATTCTCCACAGGCCTGCAATACCTACTATTACTACCTCTTGCCTTTCTCTCCTCCCTCAAGTCTGTCCTCTCACTTCTTCCCTGCTGTCCAAACCACTGTCTCTCACCATAATAGTGGGACAGCTGCTTTCTGGCTTTGGTGTTCCTCAGAGGCCTCCGATGTATTTCCCACAGTGCCCTTTCAGAAGCAGAAATCCAATCTTATCATTCCCTCCCCCACCACAGACAGGCCATCTTGGTGAGTTCCCACTGCTCTCAGAATGGAACATCTGCTTGACACATCTGGCCCTACTACCCTGTCCACCTTTTGCACCTGCCCTGTTCTCTGCATGCTGGTCACATTGGTCTTCAGTCTCCAGGTGACCCTTCCCTGACTGCTATACACTTTTCTTATACTGGGAACCCTGCTGCTGCTGCTCCTCCACCCTTTCCCCTCTCTTCAACCATTGTTTCTCCTGGCTCCTATACCTCTCCTTTATGATATCTCTGATGTAATTTTGTATTTATTTGACTACTTACTTAATGCCTAGGTCTCTGTAATGGGTTTGACATGGCCACCAAAAAGGTATGTTGAAGTCCTAACCCCAGCACTTCAAAATTTGACTTTACTTTGAAATAGGTCATTGCAGAGGTAATTAGGTAACATGGAATCATACTGGAGTAGAGTGTCCCCTAATGCAATACTATCCACATAAGAGGACACAGGGAGAACACCACATGAAGCAATGCATCTTTGATCCAGAGAACACCGAAGGCTTCTTGCAAAGTAACAGTAGCTAGAAAGCCAAAGAAGGAGTCTTCTGCAGTTCCAGAGAGCATGGCCCTGCCAGAACCTTGATTTCACACTTGTAGCCTCCAGAACTGAGATGACATATTTCTATGGTTTTAAGCCACCAGGTTGGAGGTACTTTGTAATAGAAGCCCTAGGAAACTGATAGTTCCCTTCTGATTTCCTCTAAATTTCTTGAGAACTCTTTTCATTCCCTCACTATTATTTTCCCAGGACATAGCACATGCCTGGCACAGATTAGGCTGTTAAGAGAGATTTGAACATGAGTGAAATAAATGAATGACAAAATCTTCGTTGTCACTCACAATTAACAGAAATAAAATAAAGCAACAAAGTCATTGGCAGAGCTCAAAATGTGGTCAATTATTTAATTTTTATCAGAATACAGGAATGCTCACTCAGAGCTGCAGTGAAAGTTGGCTAAGCAGGCATTCAGGTACTGCTGCTAGGGGAATAAACTGGTACAATCTCCCTGGAGGCTATAATATGCATTACAAGGCTTTAAAAGCTAGTATACTGTATTTACACCCAGAAATTGCATTACAAGGAGTTTACCAAAGGAAAAATATTACAAGTACAGCGTATGTATATGCAAGGATGTCCACTGGAGCTGTGCTTATGTAAGAGCAAAGATTTTTAAAAATCCAAACAACTCAAATACCAGTGCTGGATAGACTGAATCAGTTATAGTTTATCTACTTTATGGAATACTATACATCACCAAAATGAAATTAAGATCTGTATCTGTTAATGCAGAAAACAAAGAAGTTTGCCAGCTTGCATACTATAGTCAAATTTTTAACAAATATTATGCATTAACATAAATTTAAATATGAAAAAAATCCAAAAGTACTGGCTTCCCCTGGAAACTATGATTAGAAACGATGATTTCTAATTCACCATATATATAATATACATTATATATATTCATATATATATATATATATATGAATAATAGTACAAAGTATATGCATTAAAATAATAGTAAAGTATATGCATTAAGTGTCAAATGAATTATATCATTCATGAAGGACAGGCAGTGTACCCTATGCTGTCTGGATTCCAGTGTTAAATTTGTTAAAATGTTTATACACTCTGCCTATTCATGACTACTCTCCGCATTCAATTGAAAAGGGCTCAAAAGCAAAGATCTGGGCCTCGTGCTTGCCCTGGGGGATTTACTACAACTTCTGCAAACTGCAGGGAGACCCAGAAGAAACACAGCACCTCACACACCATGTGGCTCCACAGAGGAAGGAAACTGAGAGGCAAGTTTTTTCCAACCCACAGAGCCAAGCCTAGAATGGGAAATAAGCCAGGGACAGACCTAAAAAATTTTTTTTCTGAAAAGTTTTATTGTTAATATTATCACTGGTTTGTCACTGTGTATTTTCTTGGGCCCCCAGTTGGTTTTCTTGTTCACGCCAAAAGATCCAAGATTATTCTTATTGCTTCACTAATGCAGAATTCAAAAAATGGACACTGGTGAACTGTCAAAAGCCTACAAACCCCAGAGGCTTCTTATTTACATGTGAATCTTTGTTATCCTGGGCACGTTCTCCCAGTCCTCAAAGGGACTGTAGTGTCACTGCAGCTGACAACGGGCACAGCTCCTGGTTGTGGAGCCCAGACCTTGCCAGGATGTAGCCTGGGGCACAGGGAGAATGTGGCACTCTTAAAAACATGCCTGCTGCTTTTCACTTGCCCCCCCACCCTTCCTCTCAGGGCTGCTTTCTGCAATAAAGAGCAATCATTTCCTCCTAATATTCCCTCAGATTGAAAATGACACACAGTGCACTAAATGCTGTCGAAGGGGCATGTGAAGTCAGGGAAACAGCTTCATTTGTGGCACATTCTCACATTTTAAGTATTTAACAAAGGGCGCCTCTAAGACAGAACAATTTGGAATAAGTTATCTGAAACTTGCATTTTCCCTTCCAAAAGAAAGAGATGGTTTGCTCTTCACCTTCACTTTTCATCTTTTACCTAGAAACATGCCCAGACACAAAAGCAGTTCCTTGTTCGGACATACTCAACGGATATTTACAGCCCTGAATTGAAACCCATTTCTGAAATTTTTTTTTCTTGCTTTGTTGAGAAGTGTATCTTGTACTTCACAAAGAATTAAAAGAATGGAAACCTGAGTTAATGACCCAGAAGAAATGTTTGCCCTTTGATACAGGAGGTCAAAGAAGCAGTATTTAAAAATAACAATATTTTTTAAATAAATAAGTAAAAATGGGGCCAGGAATTTTGCTCAGTGGTGCTGCCGCCTGCCTCACAAACGCAAGATCCTGAGTTCAATCCCCAGTACAAAACAATAATAACAAAAAAATAAAAATAAAAATAAAGAAGCAGTACTAACTTCTCTCTCGTTCTTAATTCTTGGTGACCCAGGCTTCCCTGACACCTACTGTCTGCCCCATTCTGAAGAGTGGCCAGGGTGCCACTGCTATAAAACCGTAAGGGTTTAATCTCTTGCTCCTTTCTATGATCGAGTTATCCTCAACTCTGTCTCTAATTTTCAATTTCATCAAAACCCATCGAGCCATAGTGGACTGTTCTGTGCGTGTGAACATCAGACTTGGCAAAGCTGACGTGGGCCCGTATGTGACTGCAAATACCCCTGCAATGCTCTGATGACTTTTCTTATTTTAAATATCAGATTTTCAGAGTGAGCTATTTAAGATTCATCTCCCTATTTTTGCCATAAATAGTTTCATTCCTGACATCTTTCCAGAGGGTGGTTCTGAGCAGTGCCCTTTTAACAGAAGGCCCTGCAGCCTAAGCAGTTTTGGTCACAATACCCAACTGCACTGATTAAATTAAAGGACACCTGTGAGGTAGTTTTTTTTTTTCTCATTTGTTTCCTATGAAATGCTCCAATAAATAGGTTAAATTGTCTGTGTCTGCAAAAGAATATTATCTCGTTGGCTTCTTCCTCTATTAAACTCTTTTAATAGACACCAACTTTCATTCTGCAGTGTCCTTCAGCCAATTAACAACTCCACTGCATCAAAATTCTTCTCATAATAACCTAATAGCCATTACTTCCAAAAAAAAAAAAAAAGAGTCACCCACATTTGCTTACTCGCCCTGCATACTTCTAAACTCTGCTTAGATCTCTTCCAAAGCAATACCAGAGAGCATAAAAGGCTGTTTTCCAAAGCACTAGATTATTTATTGGTGGTTCTTTCTGGCAACTTCCTGTAGCTTGTCAGAGTGCAGGCCTGAACTTGGCCAATTACTACAGGTGAAACAGACCAGTGCTCCTAAGGAAAATTTGATAAGCTTGGTTTCTCCTTTCTATTACCTTTTGGTTAGAATTTCACAGGGCTTAAATCAAGCAGCATCTCTTAGGGATTTCAAAGCTGTTCCTTTCTTTATGAGCACAGGGGAAAGGGCAAGGAAATGGCACTCTGATCAAATTCAGACCTCATGCGACTGACGATCACTGGGTTTTCACATTTTGGTCTGGACTGTTTGTTCAGCTTCAATGTCAGGCCCTGGATGACAGTGGCTAATAAAGCATAAAAGCATATGTCCTGTAACATTGCTTCTACTTGTTATCCAGAGGGCCCTGGAGAATCACTGAGAATAATGTAATTAGCAGAAATGTGCCATTGTACAGGAAGGATAAGAGGGAAGGAGACAAGTTTATTTCTGCATATAAGTAACTTAAGTACAGCTTAATCCAGCTGCCCAGTGGACCGTCGAAAACCCTTTCCTTCCAAAATCAGAAGCACTGGAGTCAAGAATTAAAGCTAACTGAGAGAAAAATTGAAATATTTGGTGTGGCTAAAGCAGTTTGTCTATGTAAATACTGCATCTCTGCCTGAATATTTTCATAGATGGCCTTTCTGTAGTCTTTCATTAACATCCTTGTATTGTGCAAAGAGATACATTTGATTTTCCCTTCAGAGAGAGCCTCCCTGGGGTAGAGGAGGTGCTGTGTTACTAATAACATGTTGGTGAACTGTGTTACTAATAGCAATCGAATCATAATAGCACCAGCTACTATGTGCTGAGGTCACACAGTGTGTTTTGCACATATATTCCCTGTAATCTTCACTACAACTAAATTAAGCATGCTCTGTTGCTATTCCCACTTTCCAGATGAGAAAACTAAAGTTGAGTTGAATGAAAAAGAATAGATTGCTTGGGTCACTGTAATGCTAACAGACAGAGTCAGGAACTGACTCCAAGGCCATAGAATGAATTGCTACTCCTTATTGGCTTTGTTACATCTTAATTCAAACAGAGTTTTCAGAAAGCTCTTGTAGTGAAAATGTTTCCTTCTTCAGGTAGGACTATTTAATGCCTCCTTATCTGCAAAAATATTGTCCTGGAAAAAAGCGAGAGTGACTCCAATCCCTTCGGGTTTTGCTTCAAGCTTCCATAGAACAAGGTCCCCTTCACCCTCTCCTTATATCACAGGAACCATGACATTTATCTCACGATCCCTCTTCTGACACCTTCATCTTCTCTCTACTTCTATCTCTCAGAAAAAAATTACTATTGTAAACTTTACATATAGCTTTATGTTCACCATTAAATGTAGAAGAACATGTTCAGCAGTGACTGTATTTTCTTCCCCAACAGCAACCTCCTCCCAGATTGTCTCCCCTTCTCCCTTGATTATCTTCTCTGCCACGCTCTGTTCCTTGTTCTATCCCTTACTTTTTTTTTCTTTTAAAACCAGAGCCCAAGAGGCTAGATACGCTATGCATTCATTAAGTTGATCTTTATTCTACTCACTCTCCTGTGACCATCTAGGTTGTTTGTTTCTTTGATTTTAAAATTACATTCTTGACATCAATTTCATCAGGATTAAGGAAACCAGAAACTGTAAATGTAAAGAGTTATCCTCTCTGTAAGTAGGTTTCCTATCATCTAGAATTCTTCCTGATGGTTCTGTTATCTTTTTGCCTATTGTTGTTTTGTTGTTACATTTATTGTCAAGTTCTTTAAAAAAAAACTTTATTTTTTTCTTAGTTCATGTTTGCAGTGCACAATGACACATTCTTTGTGAGGATTTAGACATTTCTCAATTCTTTTTTCATCCCTTTCTCCTCCCCTCCTTTTTCCCTCCCTCTATCTCTTGGTCTCCTTTCATTTACAAAACATCTATGTTTCTATTTCCTGTTGTCTATCTTTTATTTCGCTCTTTATTTATAGTTTAGTTTTCCATAAAAGAAAAAACATGCAATATTTAAACTTGTGTTTCTGATTTATTTCACTTAACATGATAGTGTCAAGGTGCATCCATTTTCCTACAATTGACACAAGTTTTTCCTTGTTTATGGTAGGGTAGTGCTCCACTGTGTATAATTACATTTCCCTTATCCATTTATCTATCAATGGACATATAGGCTGCTTCCAAGATTTAGCTATTATGAATTTTGCTGCTATAAAAAGGAATATGTATATATCACTGCAATATGATGTCTTTAACTCTTTCATGAAGATACTTAGAAGGGAAATAGCTTGGTCAAATAGAATTCCTATACTGATTTCTGAAGTGATTGTACCAGTTTATATTTCCACTAATCATGTAGAAGGGTATATCCCCTACAGCCTTGCCAGCATTTTCCTTTTTTTTTTTTTTTTTTTTTTTTTTTTTTTTTTTTT